>NC_060956.1:17958498-18083498 GCF_910589235.1 Vespa crabro | reverse complement strand
TTTTGTGCCGGATCTGTGTTGACAGAATTAATAGCTACATACATAAGTTACTGATTGCATAAATTTATGTAGGTTACATCCCTTTCATTATATTTCTTCTCGAATATCATTTCTTGCATTCTTTACTGACATTTTATTGAATATATTGCAATGATATATTAAATCTGCTTCAAACTTATAAGTGATAATTATTTGAGTGCATGGAAGATACATTAAACATATAAGATTTTATTAATACCTTTAAAAACAAAAAAAAAATAAAAAAAAAAATAAAAATAAAAAAAAATAAAAAAATTAATGTGTTAATGCAATATTACAAGTTACATTTATATTTTATGTATGTATACACTGAAACAAAGAATACAAAGAAAACTCAAATTGTTTGTTCTCTAAAATGAGTTTTTTACAATGTAGTACTTTTAAAGCTTTACATATCTCATTAGCAATTGAGATATTTATGCAGAGTTCCTTTTATTGAACTTAATTTATGATTGATATATTTTGCAGAATCATTGGTAAAAATATTGTACTTGCTTGTAAAAAAGATTATGTAAAATATTAATCATGTGTCAATATACAAGAGAATTTTTTAATAGTTTATAATATATCACATTAATATTAATAATACTATTTATATTTCTCGATGTATCCAATGATGCATAATATTCTGTTTAAAATTATATTGTTGCATTGAAAAACTTATTTTTGAAAATCATACTAACTGTTTTTAATTCTTTGTCAGCAATCATTTAACAAACTGAAGATCTCAAGTGAAAGTCTTACTCAGGCTGTGAGGGACTCTCTTTGACTCTGCTTAGTTTTACTGAGAGAGTCAGTACATTACATACTTATTTTCTAGAAGAATTTCTATAAGATGATGTAACAAAATTTCGTAGGTTATAAATCGTGAAATGTATCCTTATTGAAATTTAATGAGACATATATAGTATAAATCATGAATGTACTTGCAGTAATTTGCTTGAATTGCAAGAAAGATAATGTTTATAATTTCTATTAAATTCAATTTGGAAGTTTATTAAAGATTTATTCAAAAATTTTCCCATAAATTCAATTACGTAGAGTATCAATTAGAAATGTACCTATATAGTATGCTATATGTTTTTTGTGTCTCTTATTGTTTTACTTATTTTCTTTTTTAATTTTTTGTTCACTTAAATTCTAGCATATTTCAATTCAATATAATGTTTATTTTCATTATCATTTTTGCAATTCAAGATCACACTGGTGATGAAAGCAAATTTGTCACATACATGTAATATATATATATGGAACTATTAAATATGAATATAGAAATTTTGTTAGTATTCTCTCAATAAAAATTCTAATGTCATGATATCATAAAAATGCATAAAATAGTATGTGGTAAATATGTTTTATCGCAACCTTATATAGCCTGAATGAGTGCTGTGATTATGAAAATGAAGTAAACAGATTTCATTTAGTACAATATTGTTTGCATTAAGACATCACATTATATTTGTTATATATTATGCTAGTATGTTACCATTCCTGCGCTACACGACTCATTAAGTGATTTTTTGCATTAAATCTTTTATTAACCACTTTTTTATCATTGTTTAAATTATAAACCATCAAGTGACTTTTTTTCAACTTGAATTCCTTTTGCATAATTATTGCATCTATTTATTGGGTGTACGTACATTAGCCTTTATCAAAAAATATGAGAGCAAGATTTGAAAATAATTATTTTTTATTCTTCTTAAATATTATGGTTCAACAAAAGAAATTCAAGAAAATTTAATGATCTCATTGCACATACCTTATAATTTGAATTAATGTGCGATTGTATAGAGACTGATTTTTTGTCTGTAACATTTTAGGTTCAGATCTTCAGCTAAATCTCATATGGATATTCAATTCTACTTTGAAATTGCCAATCTAATCTCTATATGGAAACCAATGGGCAACTGAAAATATTACTCATTCTCTCTCTCTCTCTCTCTCCCTCTCTCTCTCTCTCCCCCTCTCTCTCTCTCTCTCTGTCTGTCTGTCTCTTTCTGCATAGTATAAAACTGAGCAAGCATGGAATGACTTTGATTCTTAAAGAATTTTATACTGTCAAGTAAAAAATTGCTATTTGTAAAAGAATTGGAAGTAGAATTCATTCATGATATATAAGAAAAAAAAAAAAAAAAAAAAAAAATAAATAAAATAAATAATAAAAATAAAAAAAAAAAAAAAAAGAACATGTACAGTAAATGTACATGATGAAGTAACTAAAAAAAAGTTTCTGAATGTAAAAATATATATCACTGTTGTATTCATATAACACCTCTTAATCTTTTAATCTGTGTCAATTTACACAATATTTTTAAATATGAAAGTTTTGATAGCACGTCTACATATATTGCATTCAACTTATTGTATTGCACCTTTCACACATCAAAGCTTTTACAAAAGTACAATATCTCAATATTTGTGCAAACTATTCTTTCAATATTATGTTGTGTCCTTTAAGAACAATTTAGTAGTCAAGATAAGGTTTACTATTTTTAACTCATTATATATATAATAATTTAGATTTGGAAAACACATTTAAAATGTTTTTTAATAGTATGGAACAGTGTTTGTGCAAAATATTTAGTTTTATTAATGAAGTAGTTTTAATTTGTTACATCCTGCTGATATTGGTTGAGATAAAAATTGTAATATAGAAACAAATTTTAATCTTTTTTTATTGCTGGTATTCATTATTTTTATTGTTCTGTTATATATAAACATAAACTAAAGTAATGGATATATAAGTAAGTTCATTAATTGAATATATTCTTGAAATACAAGTAACATTATCTTTTGGATTTTGTAACAAAGCAGCATATAACAAATTAATGTGAAAATAGTATATGAATGTAGAATACATATTATATATAACACCGTATGGTTTTATATCCTATAATAATTAGTAAATAATATCGCATTTATAAGTTTTCCATCTGGTTCTTGTTCAAACCTTTTTTGTAGCATTTATGTAGCATATAAATAAAGTATATATATATATGTATTGATAATGTTCAATGTAATTCTTTTTTATTGCAGATCTGATTTACTAAATTATACGTACCCTATTATTTTGAATCTCTTATATGTTGTAGGTTACATGTAAATACAGAAGTCCCATTGATGAGATAAAAATAATATATAAATGTATATATATCGTATTGGGTTAAAATTGAAATATATAAAGTGAATAGACTAACAATAGTAGTATCTAAAAAGCATCACCTCTCTTATATTTGGCAGCATATTGGTATTACATTTCTTTTATGTGTAATTTTTACATATATTATTGTTGTTTACAGTAGTAGAAAATTGTTGCCACTGTATTTTTGGCATATTCAATGCATGCATGTTCAATGCATTCAATTTTTTTTTTTTTTTTTATCTTTTTTTTAGGTGTCTTAAATTATATGTGTCAACATCAAATATTAAGTAATACATGCTTAAGTGAATAAATTAATCAAAAATAAGTCGTATTATAAATCCCAAAAGGAATCAAAAGAAATTGCATTATCAGCTAAGAAATTAACATATATTTACAATATTAATTAAATTTGTTTATTCTTTATAATTTACTTCCAATATTTATATCATTTCTGTAAAAACGTTAGTAAAATAATGATTAATTGGCAAATGTTTTACAAATATATTGAAATTTTCAGTAAGCTGTGTTTTTAATCAAACTATGCTGATAAATTAATCATGTATATTGATATAAGTTCAAGTTACATATAATTGCAGATCACTAATTGTATTGAATATCATTAAAATAATTAAAAATAATAGACATTGAAAGTAATTGCAATTTTTTTATATACTATTGTAACATCAATATAGTTTCTTTTTATGATCCAGATTATGTTTTTTTATTTTTTTTATTATAAATACATTTCTTACATAAATCAATTAAAGATTTGTATATCTTTAGTTAATTTTTATTCGTGTTTATAGTATAAAAATTTTAAATAATATTCACTCATAAGTATATAATTATATTTATTTATATACACATATTTTTTTGCTTGAAATACTTTGTTGACAGTCTCTTTATTTCAATTCAATACTGAATTTTTATTAATATTGTATTGTAAACAACATAAAAATAAAATAAAGTTAACGTATTAGTTAAACAATTGTTTTTTTTTCTATGTGTTATTATGTTTATTTTCAATGATTGTGTCAAGTAATTTTTATATATATTTATTATATAGAAATATATATATTTATACTCAAAACACAGCTATACTTCAAATAAAGGAATGTCAAAAGCAATAGACACATAGTATTATTAATACATATTAAAAAATTGTAAAGAATTCATCAAAATGTAATGTTATGTCAACAAGAACATGATAGGTCTAGTACATAGTAGGCATTGCTTATCTATTCAGAAACTAATATGTATATATAATAAAATTTTTATTAAAATATACCTTGTAAAATTAAGCATACCGAAGTTAAAGTATGCCATTAAGGCACAAGAAATAATTCCTTGTCAGTCGTTTCTATTTCTGCAATTAAGGTGTTATTATTATAATTGATATAATAAAAATATAAATACTTTAGTGAAATACATATATCATAAACAATTTATCTAACACCTGTAAATCTAAAATTTATAAATAATGTTATTAAGAAAATAAAAGATTCAATAATCAAATAAAATACAAATTCTGAAGTAACAAATATTGTATCTCAAGAGAAAAAAATTGTTAAGTTCCTTTAAGTCTTATTATTATCATTCATTATCATGTGTTTACTGAATCGTTTTACTTTGTCAAAATGACAGATTAATGAATTATATTTCAAGTATAAAAATCTTGAGGAGAAATAGTTTGTATTCTTATAAATCTTGCCTATGGAAATATTACGTTTCGAACATAAAAGTGATATACATATGTATATATCATATGTGTGTGTATATATATATACATACACTTTTCATGCAGTTGTAAATACATCTTGAATAAATGTTAAAAATTATTTTTTACCAGATATACTTGTGAAAGATATATCCCCGAAAGTTAAGAGATACCATTGATGATATCATAATGGTACGAATTCTTAAATAACTTACCATATAAATTGTTTATACAACTGCCAAAATGTTACTAGTTGTAACTAGTACTTACTGGTTTCATTCAGCATCAGACTATTCTGAGTAAGCATTGTCAGTATATTGAATGTATTCTATTTAATAAAGTAGGTTCATTTGCTGCATCTATAATATTAACTAAACATAAAATCTTTTTAAATTTGTTTCTGTGACTTTCATGTAATAGAAAAACCTAAATTATATATATACTTGTTTTATGTATTTTAAAAATCATTTTACCGTACTAATTAGGTTCTCTTCAATGTAATTCAATTGTTTATAGTTTTCTTTGACAATTACAATTTGATAACTAAAAGAAAGTCTTTAGAAAATATAATAACGCAAGATATTTTATTTTTGAGTAATCTAATTGGTTTAAATCACATCAGATATAAAATCTTAAAAATGTAAATAAGATTAATAAGGGTTTCATTTATTTTTATTATACACATATAAAGTCATATTAATCGGCCATTTACCAAACAAATTTGATAAGAAATATATCGTTACACGTTTATTAATAATGATGAAGTATACTGTTCAACCAATCAATAATTACGAGAAAAAAAAATATCTTACGTTAATATTTCGTAAAGGTGATGCCATTCATACAGTTCTACTTTTTATTTGAGTTACTTAAATTGGAAAACTTAAACGCTTTCAGTAGGACTTTGAAACTCTGAAAGAGCATGTATTGGATTTTGCACCTTTTTCTGCGAACCTTTACGTACTTTTGCTCTTACTTCTTCTGGTCTTTCAGGGCGAACAAGTGGTTTCTTTTCTGGTGCTTTCATTTTCCATACTACTATGGGAGACTGTTAGAAAATTTTACACGAATGTTAATATTTTAAATCTTATCTATTAAGGAAAAAAAGTTTTAAAACTTTAAAAGTAGCACTTACTGTAACGGTAGATTGTCGTGGATATTTCGTCGATGCTACATACGAAGCCTTTACAGTAAGCACAACTGCATTCATCAAATTTTTAGCAGCTTGGATAAGTGAAGTTGCGCTATCAAGTCCTGATACGATTAACTCACCACTGATATTTTGTACATCAGCTTTAACTTTACTTGTAATATTCATTTGATGACAATAAAGAGCTATGCGATGTAAATATGCTATTAAATCCTTTTTAGTCGAACTTTCAGGGCACTGATCTGCTATTTGTCTTGTCAATTTGTCTAACTTAGTACCAGCTTCTGATATCTTTTTAGCAGCATTAATAACGTCCATTGTCGTTTTCAGAGGACCACGACCACGAGTAAAATCTGTCATTTCCATCATGATCATACACATATGTTTTGCAAGAACTATGATGTCGTTTCCAGCATCATCCCATTTCGCAACTTCTTTGTCAAACTTAAGCTTTTCACTCTTAAAATATTCTACTTGTTGTAGAATCTTTTGTTTATCTTCTTCAGGCATTTTTCGCATAGCTTCACGGGCCGTGGTTATGCCACTAATTTCTGGATATTCATCAACTCCATGCTCACCAGTTTGAGCGCTTGATTTGCTACGAGTTTCTAATGTATAATGTTCGTCTAATTCTACATCTTCTGGATCTAAATCTTCATCCGCCTAAAATATAAGAAATGTTAATGAGGAATCTCTAAAATCCAAATAATGAAAGCATATTAAAGGCTTCTTACTCTATTCATTAATACAGCACGTCTGATTTCACGGACTCCATCATATACTAATCTAGATGCATCTATAAAATCATTCTCATCCACATCTTTTGCAGGATTACTACCTAAAGCATCTACTGCAACTTCTACCCTTTGTGCAAATTTTGGCATTACTTGCTCTCTTAAAACTTTCACTGCTTCTAAGACTCTCTTAGTATAAATACATGGTTCATAGTTGTCCATTTCTGCTTGAACAACGTTACAAACTCTAGCAGAACGTCCTCTAATTGCTCCTGCTGTTCTATCTAAAGTATCAGCATCTCCTTCTTGTAAAGCCAGTACACATTTATTTACATCTTCAAGAATATGGTTTTCAGATACTGCCAAAAAATCATCAATGGTTGTTATATCATCAACAGCCTCTGTAAGTACTCTCACTTGATTTTCCCATGCTTGACGAAAAACTTCCATGTTATCAAGCGCTACTTTTGATCGATTACGAGCAGCCAAAACACGAGCTGCATTTATAACTTGTGGACACAAATTTTCAATTTGTGCTGCTGCATATCTTACCATTTTTACACCATCTTCATTACCTGACATGCTGCATACTAAATTAGCAACCTAAAATAAAGTATACATATGACTGTAAACGTTACAAGCAAATATTACTGATAATTATATATCATTCATTATAAAATTCTAATGATTACCTCAACTAATTTATTTGCATGTTCAGTAAATACTAATGCATATTCTTCAACTTCTTTATCTCTGCCATTTCTTGCAGCTTCAATAAGGACCAATAAAGGTACACTTGTTTCCAAGAAACTATCAGAAACATGATCTACAACAGCTTTTCGTAATTGTCTGCGAAGATCACGTGTTTTTCTGCACATATGATCTATTGCTCTTTCTAGACCTTCTGTTTGTTCCTTAACACCCATCTGTCAGAATATTCGTGAGAATGTACTACAATATAAATTTATATATCAAATTATATTTCTAAGAATTATATGAATACTATGTGCTATACAGCTTTTGTGAACCTTCCGATAAAACTATGTACAAGATATAATAGTATACACATAGCAATGTTATATTAATATCTTTTTTTTTATATAATTTGTACACTGAAGAATTAAAGTTATTCTTGATTAGAGGTATTTTTTCTATTAAATATATAAGTTAAGAAACAAACTGTAATTAGTATAGTTAGCTATTAATTAATACATAAAATTGATATTATATAGTAACGAATAGATTATAATTATCACTTATTTTTATAATTTTATAAAATAAATTTATATATGAGAATATATTTCTTTTAGATAAATAATTTGATAATTAATGAGGTAGATAAATGTTATATAAAAACAATTACAAATTATTTGTAAATATAAATAAATTTAGGGACAAAAATACTTTTAATAAATCAAATTAGAATACATTCTTAATTTCTTTCCCTGTTTAAAAATGTTAATAATTTTATATATTTATAATTACAAATTGTTATTTCTAAATACAAAGATAGAGAACAAACTACAGTACTTGTGAGCTACAATTCTCTATATACCTACAATTATTAATTTAAATTACAATTGTAAATTAAATTATATATTGTGTCATACGTAATTGATAGCCTGCTATGGCTATAAAGTTATTAATTTCCAATGTATAAAATTGTGCAGAAAATTAAACATAAAAAGAATATATATATATATATAAGTACGCGGTTATTAAAAAATTATTTAGTGCTTGTTAGATAAATAAAATGCAAAAATAATGCATGATGCTAGTACTTTATAAAGACAAGAGTTTCAAAAACCAATGAAATAGTGTATATTACAAATGATATGCAACAGGAGTGCAAGATATTTGTAACGATGTTTTGTATATTTACCCGTTTCCCACCCCGTGCGAGCTGTAACTGCCACCACCAGTAGAAATAAATAAATCAATAAAATGAATGTAACATGAATTATATAAATCAATGCAATAAAGTAGTCTAAAATTTACAATTTCGTTGACATAACACATAAGACTGTAGAAACATCATAAAAAACATAATAATAATTTTTGCAAAAAGGGATATATAGAGGAAATAATTTACTTACGTTATTCATATATTCACTTAATAAATCTTGAAGTGCTTGCCTAACTGCATTACATTCGGCAACAATACGTTCCCTACGTTCATCTCGAGTACATGAAGAATCAGCCATTAATGCTGCACCACTAATTATACTTTCTAATCTTTCTTCAAGACTGGGTCTTGTGCGTACTTCATTATATGCAAGTGGAGACATCACCATTCTTTCATCAAAATCATCTAAAGCAGCTGCTAATTCTCCTGGTCCATCATAAGGATGTTGGCTATCAGTTGGAGTCTTTCCTTGTGCCACATCATTAATTGTATTCACAGCTTCACAAACTTGTTTTAATACATAATCACGATTGGCTTTAGCTGCAGCTAATTCTGGATGTCGCACAAAAACCTTGGAAGCAGTTAGAAGCATAGTAGAATGTTTTTTAAGAACAGCCCTAGCTGCCGCTAAATCATCTCTTAATTGAGGATCTTTAAGTTCTTGCTGACGTTTAGCTGCCTGATTCATAAGCTCTGATGCATTTCTTCCAAATTGCCTAATGTTTTCTAATAATTCACCTTGTGAAGAAGCATTTTTTAATTTTTTTAAATCATCTTCAACAACATGCAGTGACTTTAACAAAAGATGCACGTCTACCATATCTGCTAGGATTAATAAACGTGTGACAGCTGATAAAAGATTTCTAGCTGCTCGAACCATATTACCACGTTTAAGAGAGGAACAAGGATCCTCTGAGAATTCTCTAAAAAATATTTATTATATCAGAGATATTTATTATGAACATGAAGAATAAATAAAATAATAAATCATACCTAGCAGCAATGCTCATTGCATCACCTGTTTTCCTGACTTCTTCTACTGCACTCAACATTTCTGCAGTAATGTCAGGATTTTCATATGCAATTTGTTCTCCTTTTTCAATAAAATTAGCAGTAGCTTTTTCAACTGTTCCAACTAAAGCACTAGCCCTTTTAGATTTTCCTTTCTTTTTCTTACTAGGTCCCTTTGTGTTTACTAATGTAGTTACTTGCAACACTAATGGCTCCAAAGTTTTTTCTACAGACATAGTACGTATTTCCAAATTTTTGGGATCCCATTTTAAAGTTATTGGTCCAAAATGGTCAGACATTGTTACGTTTGCAATATTATCCTACAATAAAAAATGATAGATGTAAGCATTCAAAAATTGTTTTCATATAAAATAATTTTTTAATTTCTTTATCAAAAATAATAAACTGATACTACAAATTTAATCAGACAGCACAGATATCAATAATGTCTGATATTAAAAAATAATATGATATAAAAATAATGTAAAACTTCTGACTCTACAGAGAGAGGCTAATTAATAGTCACATATACGAAACAAATATTTTTAAATACTAACAAACAAATTAGTATACGAAGTATCTAATATTTTATTCATTTGTATCTTTAATTATAATCCTTATTTTAAATAATATACGAAAAAATATTTTAACAGCGTAAGATAAAAGAATGATTAATAATATAAAGTATATTAGAGATACAATGTATACATATTAAATTACTTTCACTATAAAAAAAAGGAACTAAAGCTCAGTCTGTAAAGTTGATAATCAGTACAATGAAAATATCATGGAAGACATTCTTACCTTCATGAAAAAAGCAGTTATGTATCACTCTCAGAAATATTAATTAATTAACGTTTTCACTGAATGTATTTTTTATTAATCCAACAAAATCAAATATTGGAACAGCACACAGTACTGATAGATGCATCATTCGTTTGTCATCTAATTTTCGCTTATGACGTCATTACTTCCGGCGTAGTTAAAAAGTTCCCCATAACTGAAGGAGCCGGTCTACGCCCGAAAGGAATATTCTGATTGGACAGTGACTATTGCGTTATCTCATTTACGCGCATGCGCAACAATAATACTAATGTTATAATATGGTTAAATTTATAATTATATATTTCATTAGATGATAAAATTTAATGAAATAAGCCTAAAATATTATTTATTTATATTCTATTTTAAACAATGATCATAGTGGTGTAAAATGTTATATGATATATATTATGAAATAAAATTCGATAACAGATTTACTTTTGTGATTTATAATATTAAATAAATGCATCTAATTAAATGATTAAAATGAGATACAACATATTAGATTTTGATAATTTCATTTTTGAATAGATTCCTTTTATCTTTGTTAAATGTAACTTCTTATTAGTTACACCAAATTTAGGCTTGGACGAATCAGTTTTGAGAATCAGAGCTACTTCGCGCGATGGAAATGGACGAGTAATATGCTGATGTAGATACTGCTGTTGCCTATTCTGTATGCGCACAGTCAAAAAATTGAAATAACCTTAGACATATGTTAATACATTATAATATTTAGAAAAAAAAAAAAAAAAAAAAAAAATTTTTGAATTTACAATATGAGCACACTTAATAAGAAATTTTTCATCCTTCGAGATTTCACATAAATATAATAGAAAAATAAAATATTTATTATATACGGTAAACACTTGTAACCAATTAAAATTAAATAAATTAATTTTCATTTGAGTATGACAGATGATGAATTAGAGTCCAATGAAAAAAATATAAAGGTTTTTGTGAGAATTTTACCACTTGAAAAGATATGTGAAACGTGCGCAAAAATTGATACTGAACATAAGGTAGTTGATTAGATCTTTGTAATGTTCATGCTATTATATTTATTTACAAGTCAATTTTTCAATATATCGAATCATACTTAGACAATATGCATAAGATGTTTACAAGATTTGTATATGAGGAGATCTGCTATAAACAATCATATTTATTGGTGCTTTCAAACAGATGGAATTTTTTATAATGCATCTCAAGAAGAAGTTTATTATGCTACAACGAAAAATCTTATAGAGAAGTACTAAGTACATGCTTAAAATGCAATAATAAATTAATTAACATTTAAAGTAAAATAATTTAAGGGTTTTAGATGGTGTAAACTGTATAATATATAGTTATGGCCAAATTGGCTCTGGAAAAAGTTTTACGATTGGTGGTTTCAGAAATAACTGGGAAGTACGATTCTTAAACATTGATACGTTAAAATTGAAAATTGTATTATATATGAACAATAAATGTAGTAGTTAAATTCATTTTCTCAGCACAGAGGATTGGTTATGCGGCTTCTGTCTGATATGTTTGTAGAAAAAGCAAAACGAAGGAAATTTAATAAGATACAGTATCAGTTAAGTTTTGTTGAATTACGGGGTAAAGAAGTAAAAGATCTTTTACTTGCTAAAACAGAAAACAGAATTAAAATAAATAATACAGATGCATTTAAGGTATCTAAATTAATAATTTATTTAAATTTTTCAACATATTGTTCTTTTTTCAATATTAATTTTATAAACAATATGTGCGTTGGTAGTATAAATACTTAATTTTCATTTAACTAATTAACTAAACTCTTAGAGAAATACATTATTATAGAATGTAACAATAATAAATATAAAGAATCAAGAGATAGCATTGAAGAAGCTTTTTGAGGGAGAGACTAGAAGATCTATGATTACTGGCTCTATGTATCCAGCTTCCCATTTGGGTACTGCAGTAATAACTTTTCATGTTTCGAGTACGAGTTTAATCACCTCGTGGGCCGTTGTGGCGACAGCCAAAGTAGATTAAAGAAATTATTTTTTATATTCATAGGTTCTATAATTCTTCATGAATTTCAATAATTTTTAAATAGATCATTTTTATATTACGATAGATACATATTGTAGAAATGGCAGGAACAGGAACGGTAGGAAAACGAAATTGCATGAAGTCGCCGATCGACGTGGGTACAGCGAATTTAGGTCAAACTCAAGTCGAACAATTTTTCTTATATTTGAGAGGCTTTGAAATATCTACAAAGTGTATATTACGTTCTAATAATCTTTTCAAGTTTTTGGGTCAAGCTCTTTCCGTTACGTCGATGCTTCGGTAATATAATGACATTGTAATTTATTTATTTCAAAGAATTTTTTCCATTTCATCACAAATTATTCATATTTTTCAAAAATCTTTTATTTTTTTTTTTTGCTACAGCTCATAATGTTCCATCTCCAATTATTATGATTTTTTAGATTTATTGCACACGTATGCATTACGAAAGAAGATTTAGATTCGACATTGTCTACTTTGCGATTTGCTTCTACAGTTTCGAAATTACGGCCGGTTAAAATTACATACAACGTTAGACCACAGGCTGAAACAATCATATTGGAACTTAAGAAAGAGATTAAAATTTTGAAAAGAGAATTGGAATTAAATGAAATATTTTTTAATCAGGAAACAATAATGAATATATCAAAGTTAAGATACGAACAAATACATCGCGATGTATTGAATTTTTTAAATGGTACATTATCAGATCTGACGTTATATAGTGTTTCGCAGATGGAAATATTATTAAAAATTATTAAAAATTTATATCACGAGTTGGTATATTTTATTTTCGTTCGTCAAAATTAAATCTTATTATATTTTTTTAATTTTGTATTTTATTAATCAAAATACAGATTGACTTTGAAACAAGCCGAGATTGATAACGCTTTGAAAAATATAAATCAAATAACTTCTTCAATGAATTTATCGGAATCTAATAATAAGGTATTTTGCTAATAGAATTTTCTCGATATTAGAATTTTTTGTTTATAATTTATACAAATAAATTATATAATTCATTAATAGATGGTTTTACCACCCAAGAATAACTCAATTATGAATAAAACTCAAAATACTGGAGCAAATTTTTCACAAATAAGTAACAATATTATTCAAAGTTCAAAAGCGGAGCAAGTTGGTGTATTAAATGATACAGGTGAACATATAGAATGAAAAATAGTATAAATTATCTATTTTGTAATATCCGTTGAAATTGGATTAATGATTAATATAAATTTTATTAGGTATCACATTAGGAAATTTTAACAAAGAAGAATTTGAAAAAATTATAAAAATACATAAACACGAAAACTCTTCAAAAGTAAATTCGCTAAATTTCAACCTAATAGAAATACGTGATTCGACTTAATAATTATGTATGAATACTTTTTATTGCGTGAGTAAAACAATCTTATGAATTTATTTAAAGGTCCATGAACAATGCAAAGAAAATAATGAACTTTCGGTTCACTTTATCGATGGAGAGAAAGCCGTAGAAGATTTGAAAGATAAATTCTATCAGTTACAAAATATGATGCTACGTATTATCGAGGTAAAAACGTGAAAAAATGTTGATTACTTCATTATATTTTTGTAGTTCGGATATCCTAAATATTCTATCTTTTTCTTTAGACTAAAAATCAACCGAAGAAGCCTATGATAGCGCGAAAAATGTGTAAAAATTGAAGAGTATTCAGTGATATTAAGTAATGTAATAAGATAATTTAATGGATAATAGACGATACGTATAATGCAATATAAGTTTATATTAATCTAGATCAAATGGAGACTCATGAGATGTTGATAAAACTTGGAATAAAAAGCTTTTTTAAATTGATATTTTAATCTTACTCAATATATGACGTATGAATTAATCATACTTTAAGAGTATAAAATTGTATACATTACCATTTTTATATATCACTATTTATCTACTAAGTAAATTATTTTTCCTTTTTTTATTCTTCTTGAAAATAAAGAATGTCTCTTGCTGGAGGGTTCGCAAAAGGAAACTCACTTTAATGTCATAATAAACTCTTTTCTATTTAAAGTTCCGACAGAGTTCCGTCAACGCATCGAAATCTGGATCAGCACCCTACCTGTCCAATGCAGAAGGCTCGGAGTATTGATCACTCTCTAGGAGGAAGCTACGTTGGGGAGGTGAATAGTGAGTACGTATTGGAGACGAGAGAAACGCAAAGAGATTTCGGTAATTTCCTTTTTTCTTTTCCTAAAATTTTGAAGATATGGATAATCGACAAATAAAGTCAAAGTATGCAAAAATGAAGAGAATTAAAATTCATGCTTTTTTATTTTTCATCAACTAAAAATCACAGAAATATTAAGATAATATATAGAATATTTTATTTATTATATAGACATTTCATATATCTTCATTGTTTTGGAAAATAGATGAAAATATGGTTTTGAAAAACTGATTTTTTTCTCTCCCATTTTAATTCAACATTTGAATCATGTAATTTTACATTACAATATTTTTATCTACTTTCAAAAATTACAAAATTATTTGGGATGTACCTATTAGATGAGACATTTTGCATATAATAAAATTAGAAATATATATCACACTTTGATTATTAATTGCAGTTTTAAAAAAATAATTATAATTATTAAATATTAAATAATTATACATTATATAAAATTAGTTGAAATTTTTTATCAGTTAGTTTACATAAAAAGAAGAAGGTTTTTTTTTATTGTGATTAAGGACGATAATCGACCTAAGGGAGTTGTCGTGATGGTTCTGGATGAAGAGAAACGAATAGAACTTGAAGAAGAAGAGATTGAGGAGGAGAGAAGGAAGCAGAAGAGGAGTAGGAGAGAGAAGAGAGTATAAACTATGGAGGGTTGGTGAATCTGTATACCAAGCCGATAGAACCGAGAGGAGAGTAATGGTGTTGGTATATAAGGCACGAGCAGCCAACGTCTGCTTCTGACAGCCCATTACCACTGTACAAACGCGAGTGCGGTGCTTTGGTAGGATTGCGATGGCGCTTGTGCCTCGACCCTCTCTCGTATTCGTTCCCTCTCTTTCTCTAAAGAGACAGAAAGAGAAAGAGAGAGAGGAGAGAGAGAGAAAAAGAGAGAGAGAGAGAGAGAGAGAGAGAGAGAGAGAGAAAGCTAGTACTCTTTTACTCCCTCGTAAAGGAGGATATCAAAATAAAGTTAAAGTTATTATATTATTCTTTGTTTATCAACTTGTAAATAAGATCAAGCATTAAAAGTAACTTAGAGAGAGAGAAAGAGATCTTCGTTAGATTGTATCAACTTAACTTTTTTAAATACTTAAGATTTTATCAAATAAGATTAAAAGATTTCTTGATATTATCTTGAGTAAGTATCACTTATGAAACTTGAGAATTTTTCTATTAAATTATGTACTTTCTTTTTACATTGTAATCTTTAAAAAAGATTTATTGAACTAATAATTTTTTTCTTCTATTTCAAGCAAGCAGACATTCGTCTGTACCCAAAAGTAAATTATCTATTTATGTTAAAATATAAAATGTTTTATGAAGGGATTGATTTTAAAGACATCTATTGTCTTTTTTAGGACATAAAGTTATCCAAGTAGTACTGAGTTCATGTGAAATTACTTGACGGTGTATCCTTGGTCGTCTTGCTGGTAGGAAAGACTTCTCTTTCCAGAGATTTAGTTTGGAGCCACGCCTGCCATCCCCCATGAAAGCAGTTTCGTAAGCCACGCCTACAATGTGAACCTCTATTCGACTCTTCTCTCCCCGTTTCTGCTGCCGCCCACTAACCCGGAGGCAGTAACGGGAGAGGAAGAGGGAGAAAGAGAGAATGCTAAAATAAGAGAAAGAGAAAGAGAGAGGGAGGGAGGGAGGGAGGGAGGGAGGGAGAGAGAAAGAGAGAGAGAGAGAGGAAGCCCAAGGGCTAATAATTCATGTCACGAGCACACCCCACCATAAAGAGTCAACTACAGGCACCTCGAGCGTATTCCATATCAGCGACCACTCTGCCGCATAACGTTATTCAGTTGCAGTTACTGTTAATTACCGATCACCTTTTATAATTTATTGCTACACCTCGAACCGAGCTAGCTGTAATGACGCCAGAAACGTTGGAAAATTCGCAATGCCGTTATCGAACGACTGATCACCGACAATTATGTAACACCAAAAGGATTGATTCGACTTTGTATCGTATTACTGTAGAGAATGTTCTAACCGTTTAGGTTGAATCATTCGATCTTTTTTACAACGGTTCTCCTTATTTTTCTGATCTAATAGAATTACATTACTATTATCTGAATTGTTTGAATGCGTGTATACTTTCATATTGTAGCGACAAATTTTTTTAGCATTTGGAATTTACTAAAAAATAAATTATTGCAATAGCGAATGATTTGTATGATAAAGTTTCTATTAGAAATTAAAAGTAAACTGAAGCATCGCGTACGTTTATCTCCAATATTTGTATCATTCAATATCTTTGGTTCTAAACGTTCTCACATGTAATAGTTCATCGAATGATGTTTATCTTTTGATATGTACAAAATTATAGGAATTGACGGAACTGTATTATATGCATAATCATCGTAATCGTGTGAAGGGATCAAACGAGTAGTACGTATCCAAGATCGGAATGGCGATTAGCGGGTTGTTAAATTAGTTGCAAGGCTCTACGACTTTCTCAATGATTCCTAGTTGACCCCTAAAATTAGCCACAGTGACATATTGAAGAGCATGCGACGAGAGAAAAAGAGAGAAAGAGAGTATGTACTTTGTAAAGGCCTCCCTCTCTTCCACTAGTGCTTCCCCTATTATTTAGATACAAAAGAGATGCCCTGGGAAAATCAAGTGACGCGTAACTAAATGCTGTATCATTAATTCCGACATGTATGTTTATATCGTTTCTCGGTTAAAGAGGGATATACAAGTACGTACATATATATATATATATATATATATATATATATATATATGAATATGTATATGTATATATGAATGTACGCAGTAAGGCCAATTTTCCTTGACAGAAAGCTCTTGCCTACGCGTAACACGTTTCTCCTCCTTTTTTAGCGACACTTATAGCGTCCTCGATACCTTTACTACTGCCAATCAGACTGCGATTTGCCGACAAAAGAATGTTCTGTCGATGCTTCGGTAAACCTGGAAATCGACACGAACGTCCAATAAATTCGATAACTCTCTTTTTCTCTATCTTTCTTTTTCTATGAGTGGTGAACTGCGAACATGTTGTTTTTACAAGATCAAAAGATTTAATATGCTTTCAGAAATAATTTCTAACGAAATAGTAATGTGAAACTATATAACTATTATAATTGATTCAAATTAAAATCATTTTATATTTAATTATGAATATTATAGTTTTTTTAAGTTTGATAAGATAATAAACAGCATTATTATAGTAACAGTATAATGTGAAACTCATAGGAAACAGTATAGTATAAAACTATAATTACAATTATTGCAATTTGAAATAATTTTATAAATGTTATAATTTTTAATTTAAAGAGATAAACAGCATCATCATGGGAGCAGTATAATCTGAAACTATAAAAATAACTTTATATTTAATTATGAATGTTAGAACTTTAAATTTGATAATGAGATAATCAACAATATTCTCCAATCATGATCAAGATATAATCAAAAGAATGTGCAACTACTTATAAAAAATTATTATTATGTCATAATTAATAAAATTCTATTTATTATTATTTTTTTATCAAATTAGACAAAGAGTAGAAATACTTTTTGCACTGATGGACGGTACCTAAGACCGCTCAGCGGTGGTCTTTGCCTCGCAAACAGGCTTTCGGGTAGCAAGCCTATTTGGTACACGTGTCCTTGGACGTTGAATCGCGGTGATCCACCCATTCGTCGGGAAAGAGAGAAAAGAGATCGAGGATCGCGACAAAGAGGGATCCACGGCACGTTTTGCCACGTGACCAACGATGCCGGCTAGTTCACGTAAGTGCCAGAAAGTATAAGGGTGTACAAAGCCAACTATAGCTTTCTTTTTTTTCTCTTTCTATCTATCTCTTGGTTTTTCAATTGGCCGCAATTTAGTATCGCGTCGTTGCACGCGATTGCTTTCATGTCAACAGCATTACTTTGCATATTTTATTCGAATTTTTCTATCGTTTCTTTTACTGAGAATTTTTTCAAAAAAAAAAGTGATCTATTAGTATAGAATTAACACTTTCATTGTTTATGGCTTCATTGGCTAAACTCTGCTCAAAATTTAAATTAGAAATATGTAAGGTATAAGTTTTCAAATAAAAATTATTCCAATCTGTATGTATGCCATCGGATCTATATAAATCAATTACTCATTGTCCAATAGTATATATGTAGAAAAGAAAGATTTTTTTTTTAAATTATATATAAAAGTTATATATAGTATATAAAAATTATGAAATGCTAATTATGATCTAATTCGTTATCTTTGCTGTTCCAGAATTTCATCTGAATAACGGATAATAGAAATATATTTTTCAAATAGAAAATTCGATGAATCCAATAATCAAAAAACTACCTTGATGAAATCTAACGAAAGCTAACAATGAACGATATACAGGATCATTATGCATTGCGGTTGGTACATTTACTTTTCCCAACCGCGACCTATCCGCAAATCAAAGAAACATGCTTCTCCACGTCTGAGTGTAACTTCGTCGTAAGCATATTTGAGCAATAAATAATTTAGCAAACAAATTGATCCCTCGGGACTATAAACAGATACTTAGAGGCACGCGCTAGTTTGATGAAACGAGAATGGAAATGTCTGGACCATGGTGGTATTAGAGAACAGTCGAGACTTATTCGCGGTTTGGAAGACAATAGTTTAGCTGTAAAGTTTGGTAGACCCCTACTGTGAGAACCGAAGTGGGGCCTGCGGCGTGAAATCTCTATTATAGGGGAGGGGAGTCTTTCGAATCCTAGTACCCTCTCTTCTTGTGCGTGTGCATACACTCCTTAGATACGCGCGTGCTTCTGTACTGGTTATGTGTTAGTCTACCTACGTTTGCTAGGACTGTTGCTGACAAGGGGTCTGCCTGGTTCTAGCCCCCTTCAAAATATTGTAATCGCGAATTAAATGTTTGCTCAAATCGTCACACCGTATTATTCCTGATAAATCCGGGAATCCAATAATTCGTATCTTTCTAATTTTTTAAAAAGTATAAAAGTGGTGTAACAGTTAGTACATTGACAACATATATATTTGTCTTTTAGTCTATATTTTTTAATAAATTATAATATTATTAATTGTATTTTTTTTACTATGCCTTTTCATTCTTCCTCCTCGTCATATCAATCTTTATCGAAGCGATTGACCTCGTTTAAAAAATCACGGCTTGTGAGAGTGACAGAGTTCAGGGATGTTGGATCGAAAGATAAAAAAGGTATCGCGAATATTGAAACGCTGAATCCCGGACTCTCAACGGTTTCCCCTCGATCGTGACAAATTGAGATAAATAATCGTTTGTGGGGACACAATACTCGTTTGAAATTTGTCATGGCGATACTCGAAACGCCACGCTTCGAGTATTCACAGACGAATACTCGAGTGGATGCTTCAGTTACATCTGGCTATGATCCGAGAGCAACAGTATCGGTTATCGTTGTTTTTGATTTTTCATTTCTACCGCATAGATTTTCCATTTGTCATTTTTGATAGTTGCGTTGAAGATCTATCAGTTATTAAAAAAAAAAAAAATAAAACAAAAAGAAAGAAAAAAAAACGAACTAGAAGAAAGATTAGAAAGATAAAAAATTGTCGAGTTAGTGAATTCATCAATTTCTCAATTTGATAATAATGAATAGATCAATCGCTTGGTGACACGATAATATCGAAATATGTAAATGAAGTATATAAAAGAAGAAAACGAAATCAGAAGGGTATATAAGAACGACAGAGTTCTCATGCACTCGAAGGCTAATCTCAATTATATCGTACATTGATCGTTTATCCTGACAATACTAGTCCTTCCTTCTCTCCCACTCGATTTACTCCAGTTTCTATTACGAGAGAAAGAGAGAGAGAGAGAGAGACTCCTTTTTCACTTATCGAATGGACTAAACTTTATCAAGCGCTACCCGCAATCCCACCGAATCACTATTGTCGTCGCATTAACACCTTGCATAATTGCACCAACTCACCAACGTCGTCGTTCTCCATTGTGCGTCAGCTAAACATACCTCATTTGAATATTGGCCTATTCATATAGCTAGGAAGACTAATTTTCGCACCCTTTAACAGGGAGAGCATCGGTGTTCTTGCTTGTTCTCCCTTTCTGTCTGTTAGTTCCGATTTTGATGAATTTTCTATCTCACAGATTGTCACATCGTTAAAGATGTAGATCGATTTATATAACTTTAATTTTATATCGATCAGATTTATGGAAGAATTTATTGAGATATAATATTTATCAAGATTAAAATGGAAAAAGATGAAAATCAGAGATAATAGTAAAAGCTATCAAATATTTCGCATTAATGGAAAAGAAAAAAGATTTTAAACAATCTCGTTCATTCATTCTTCATTAAATAAAAAAATAATTCTCGATATAATTCTTCGTCATATATCCTCCAACTTTTCTCTCGCCTCATTCTGCTCGGGGTTTATCATGGAACTGGAATCGTATATGTATGTGTGTTTGTAAAAGAAAGAGAGGGTGAAAAAAGAAGTTAAAATAAAATTTCGACGGCAGTAACAATGAACCGCAGGTACGCTCGGTAGACAAACGTTCGCTATTAAGCCTTGACCAATCGGAAAAGATCGTGATAATCATTTTGGAGAAGAACGAAGCTGATTGGACGAAGTCCACGCCCAGGGGTTGGTATCGATCATCCCCTAACAGGGGGATTTCTTATATAAACCAGTCTCCCTAGGGACACAGACGATAGTCGAAATTCATCCGATGTCGGAGAATGAATTAATTCGCGAGTGATCTTTTAAAAAAGTGATCTTTAGAATGATCTTTTGAAACATCTTTTGAAAAAGATCGATAATTTAACAAAATTATTCAAGAGTGGTTAAAAAAGAGTCAAAGTGTTACTTTGATTCGAAAATCGAGTTTCTTGATTCCTAAAGTGCAATAAAAAAAAGGATTACGAAGAAAGAAATTTCTTCGTAAAAAAATTCATTAAACTATTCATCTAAGAAATTTTGAAACGCGAAGATCGTTCTCTTGTGGAGATCGAAGAGTTTTGTAAGAAGAAGAAGAAACAACGAATGCTTTCGTGAGATCGAGTCAAAGAAGTAAGAAAAAGTATGACGAGCCATCCAGGATATGATTACGAGGACAGAGGTCAGAGAATCCGCCATCGTGTCGGTACTGCTTCGAGACCAGCCGATTCTACCGTCGCTTGTACCAGGTTGCTTATACTTTTCTTTCCCTTTTTAATCTCTCTCTTTCTTTATCTTCATCATTCTCATTTATCATTCTATATTTAATATTCTATTTCCTTTGAGATACGTGCTAATAATTACTATTAATTTTAATGATAACAATGATGATGATGACGATGATGAATACGCGATTATTTTTTCAGTTCTCAATATTACGTCGGTCCGAATAGCGACATCAGTGAAGAGGATATTGCGGAATTACCTTCTTGCGTTTATGCGAGTAGATCTTCCCAACACGTTGCACATGCTTCCTCGCACACGCATTCACCATTGCACTATCATATGCCAGTTGCTACTCCAGGTAGTAGTGGATTCCTAATTTGACTTTTTGTTTTTATATTTATTAATTTTTGTCAATTCTAACAAACGGATAGAAATTATTATTCGTTTCACTTCCCCTTCATTTTTTCCATAATCTTATTAGATATTATTTTTTTTTATTCACTTTCATCTATAGATCACAATGATGCCGATATGAATGGAGTGGAAGAAGGTTATTATCCAAATGGCAGTCCATACAGAATTCAACGACATGCCGCGAATATACGCGAAAGAAAACGTATGCTGAGGTGAGAAATTACTCTTGATAGAGATTTTTTTTTTTTTCTATAGAAATTTAAAGTATGAATTGTGTTAAATATTAAAATATGAGAACAGTTAATTGCCGTCGGTTAAATGTCGGATGAACTATTCAAAGTCAATTAAAGATCACATGAGAATTACTATTTCTGTCTAGTTTATTTCAGCTCGCTGATCTATATCAAATTAATTTTTAATTGCATATCAGTCAATTCCTAATATCAATTACGCGTTCGAGTGGGTCGCAGAAAATTATCGTTATCGAAAGTGAGTCTCGGACCATTAAAGTTTAGGTAATCCTAATTGGATTAGATCACCTCCGTAACGGCGCGAGTTGTGTGTCCGTGTTTTGTAATCATTTTGTAAGTGTATCTAAATGTATTAAATCCGTACGTATTCGTTTTGTTTCTTTTTTTTCCGTGAAATTAAAATAGTTATATATCTATGCTCTATTAGCAATAAATAGATTGTCAGTGTGATTGCGATTTTTAGCAGCATCAACTCGGCTTTCGACGAGCTTAGGGTTCATGTACCAACATTCCCGTATGAGAAGAGACTTTCAAAAATTGATACTCTTCGTTTAGCAATAGCTTATATTGCTCTTCTTCGAGAAGTATTAGCAGCGAGACTCGATCCTTTGACTTATGTTGAGAGGTGCCTTAGAGGTGAAATTAATGGTGAACGTGCTGAATGGAACACCAGTGGTAAGTCAATAAAATGTATTTTTTATTTTCTGTAACATTTGCTTATTCAACAAATGATAATTAAAAGCAAATTCAATTATTTATGAATCACAATTAAAAATTAAAAATGTTATAAATTTTTTCTAAAGAATGACGAGAATGCTATATAGCGTTGTAACAAAATGAGAATGATTTTAATTACAGATCTGACCGCACGTTTGTCGTGGATTAATTGGGAAAATTTAGGAGTCAATCCTAATCGACGTTCAGTCCTTACAACTCTCGCATTAACTACAGACAATATGAATTAAAAAAAGGCAACTACAAAATTGGAAAAAAAGAAACACAGAGGTCCTGCTTTTCTTCTTTGTAAATACTATTTTGAAGTTCTTAAGCCGAGATAGAGTGCCAAAGACATTTATTCTATTTTAATTTATAATTTATATAACGTGCAATAAGATCAACGTTACTGTACCCATCGTCTCTCCTCGTCATGTATTACATTACATGTGTGTATGGCAGTAATGAATTTAAGAGCATTAACTAGTATATAGTTTAGTATTTTTTGGGGGAAATAAAATTGGTATCCATGAGAGAAAATTATGAGTTTTTCATTTTTAAATTTCCCTCCAATTAAAAGATTATGTATACCTGAAAAAAAGCGCTTATTTTATTTTCTTTTATTGTTTTTGTTTTTGAATAACTGACGATAAGCAAGAAAATTTTTTTTATGTATAAATAGTTTTAAGATTCTATAGAATTCAATTAAAAATCATTTGAATGTATTTATTAAAAAAAAAATGATTCCATTTTCAAAGATGGCGCAACGTACTAATGTGAGAAAGAAAATAAAACATTTGAAAGTAGCATGATGCATTTCATCGATCGAAGTTCGTTGACAACGTAGTTGACTTGTTGCAACGTTCTTAACTTCTTGATGGATTATTATTGTGTTCGATCTAAGGAGCCTTGTTTTTTATAGTACGAAAATTCTTTTATGACTTGTAATTCATTGAGTGTTCAACTTGTAATTCATTAGTTCAAACGAAATTAACAGGAGGAAAATTTATATAAACTAGCAAAAATAATCTTCAGATTTTGATTTTTATATTAACATTATACGATCCAAGTGTTTTCGTTTAAATTATTTAATCTGTTCATTTTTTCTTTTATTAAATGGACGAACAAATAAGCTCAATTTTAAGTACAAAAGAAGAGAATATTACGAATGATACAATTGTGAATGATAAATTTGAATATGAGAGTGACACGAAGTTGATAAATTTGAAGAAAAAAGATGCCGAAGTTTTCCGAAATTCTAAATTTTTTCGTTGTATATTCGTTGATTCTTCGACGAGCAAGTGTCTAAAGAAGATAGAATGTGATGAAGAAAAGGCTGGAATGATCGTGTCTTTGTGTAAAGCATCGCCAAGAAAAAATGATATAAAAGAGAGAGAAGGAAAATCTGTTGATGAGGGAAAGAAAGAGGAGGGGAATAACAGAAATCGGTGTGTCTCAGAACAAAAGGAGGAAATATCCCAGATGGCGTTGCAGAAAGATTTCATGGCGGTCGCGATGTCATCGGATATTTCGACCAATCATCAATTAGCTTCTAATATAAGCGGCGATTTTAAAAAGGGAAACATGGAGACGTCGACATTTCCTCGCGAAATTATAATCAATCAAGAAAGAAGATCTTGCAGAAATGATAATGATGAGAGACGTGATTCGATCGAAACGAATAGTAGCAGTGGAAATAGTTGCAATTCTGGTTTTCTTGTCGAGAAAATAAAACGAATTAATCGGACGATGAGAAATAGAAAGTGAGTTTTGATTTAAGAGGTTGATTTAAGAGGTTTCTCGTTTAATTTTTCTTTTCTTTTTTTTTTTAATTATATAATTTATCTTTTCATCTTTCATCTCTTTTTAAATTTTTCGGTTTTAAATATTATTAAAACAAATAACTTTAAATGATTGACAACATTTCGTTATCGAGAATCGGTTGTTTTTTTTTTAAATAATAATAAGTCCTTTTATGGGAGAGTAATTAGTATTAGATAAATGAGAAGTATAAAAGAATAATATTAACGTAACTGTTTTTCGTATTCTTTTTATTTTTGGTTTAATTATTTCTCTTTTTGGGTAGCTAGAATTTAAAAAAGATAAAAAAGAATATAAACTTAACTGTTTTTTTACATTTTTATATTTTTGTCTAAATTTTCTTTTTCTCCTTTTCTCGAATTTATTTGGAATTATCTTTTAAAATTTGAAAAGAAAATAAAGTAAAAAAACGCGTGCACACACACACATACACACACAACATATACGTCATTAATCATTTAGCAATGCATTTATAATTTTTCGCAGAGAAGTTGTTCGCTATCGGACAAGGAGCAACATTTAACCAATACTGTTTTTCTTTTGTTTTTTTTTTTTTTACAAAACATACAGATTGTCTCGAATTACTGTGAGAACATACGAACATTTTAACAAAACTCCGAACAAAACATAATCGGTAAATGGCGAACGATAGCGATAGATACTGCTGGTTAATCATTTTTAATATCATTATTAATTAAAATCATTTATTGTGAACGTGCGAAAATTTTCAACGAATCGTTTATTTATCGTTTTTTTTTTTTTCAAAATGATCCATATATTGATAAATCAAATAATTCAATCTAGGATCATTTATCGTAATCACGTGTATATCTTTCAAGTTTGAAATTTGAACGGCGCTGAAAAAAAAAAGAAACGTAATTTGATGCTGTAAGTGATAAAAGAAATCATTATTTAACGTAAAACTTACTTTTAGTCGTGGGTCTTTTGAAGTTCGACGGAATCCAATGCGAGTTAGTAAGAAAGATATGGATAAAAATTTTCGACGTCCGAGACAGTGTCTCTTGTCGACCAAAAGGAAAGATCGCTTTGAAAATTCGTTATCTATGATCTCCAATCGAACTAAATCATCACCTACACCGTATATGAACACGAGATCGGTGACTCGTAAAATGTGTAATGTTGGAGCTACTTATCAAGCGCCAACGATAAGAGACGAGACTCAATGGAAGGAATGGCCTGTTCATGGAATGCATGAAAGACCAATTTTTCATCCTCAGGTAAAAAATATTCTCGATTCTTTTTTCTTTGTTATTTATTTATCTTTTTTTCTTTTTATTTATATTTATATTTATTTATTGATTTTTTTTCTTTAATAAATTCGTAAATAAAAATAAATATAATAATTATTTCAGGTTGGGCTTGCAGCTGAATATTTGGGACGTTATTTCGTCAGTTTGGACGGACTTTCTTATCGAGAAATCGTTGATCAATCTGAGATAGAAGTGGTCTCGGTAGATCCCCATGGCGAATGGTCATCATCCAGCGAAAAGAAACGAGGTAGAAAGGTGAGATGAATATAATCAAAATGTTAAAGAATAATTAAATTTTCAATATTATCTCGTTTATCTTTCATAGATGATAACTACGGTCTATCGAAAGAATACCGAAGAAAAGAGAAAACGACATCAGCAAGAACGTACTTTTTCTGATACATCGAAAGACAAACAAGAATTTTCAGGAAACTTTCGAAACTGCAGCAGAAAATCATTAGACACGATCACCCATAGTTCAAGAAAATCTGCTGAGGAAGAAAATTTTTTAGAAGGATACGCAATTGCTATGTCTCAAAGCATTCAGAGCTCTGCCAATTTTGTTAAAACTAATTCATGGTCCGCAACGACACCGACAATGTTCATCACTGAACGACAAAAACCATCTAATAGTTTCTACAATGTCCAAACTTTACACAGCAATCAATTGAAATTCGCCAATATACTTCCTAGACCATCACCAAAGAGTTCCTTAATATTTGTAAGAACTACAGACACTAAAACTTCTAATTGTTACTCGACATCTTCTAATCAAATATTTAAACCATTCTCTAATGAAATCGGTACGACAAAATTGACAGATACTCTAAACGACGAGGCATTGATGGAAATGAATACAATTTATAAAAATCTGATACCAAAAGAAGATTCTTTTTTGAGTTGCGAGAATTCTTCGATCAATGCCAGTAATTTTTGTAAAAAAGGGATGATGAATTATGTTAATAAGCCACAGAATATTGTAATGACGAAGTGCCTTTTTACCGCGAGACAAGAGAAACGAGAAAATATACACGATAGTCAAAATATTAAAACTGTGAGAAAGAATTTGAACGATAGATCCACATTAGAAATAGCGTTGAGAGAAAATAAAGATAAGTCTTCTACGACTAGTAACAACACCATTGAAAATTGGTCTACAAACGAAACATCCGAAATTGCAAAAATTCTTTCAGAATACAATAGAAGTATAGCAAGGAAGTCTACTATGCAGGCAGAAAACTATACTATTCCTTTGAAAACCCAAAAGCCAAATATATTACGTAACAGTTCAAAAGATTTGAAAGAGACGATATGGAGCAAAGAGGAAAGAAGAATAAACATTAATTCTAGAGGAGATTTTACAGAAAGAAAAGCTAGTATTAGATTGCCTCATGGAAAATGGAGAAGATTTCACTTTACGGTAGAAAAGATAAAAGATTCGTTGGATGTCACGGATCGTACGCAATCCACGTTTATCGAACATCAACAGGCAAAATTAAAAAATAACAGAATTAGCACGAATAGTATCAATACTACTAATTCTACTCCTCGTCGCGAAAACAGAAGGAAATCTCAGCTTCCTTATAGAAGTTATGAGATGTTGCCTCACGAAGAAACTTCAAATATAGTGAATTCTATAAAAAAGGAATGTACAACGACAAAAATGGAGAATTCTACGAGAACGCAATCTTTGCAAGAATTGTTAGAAAGCACAGCTGTTTTATACTGTACTACAGCTGGTGGTACTCGTCAAGAAGATTTAGCTAATTACGTTGATACGATGGATACCACCGATAAATCTTTGCAATGGTTGGATTCGTGGAATAATCAAATTGTTTAAAAATTTATATTTTTTTCATTAAGTGAATGGTCTTGTTATGATCATGTTTTTCATTATTTTACGTTTACTATGTTAACTACTATATGTAGGTACTTTTTAGTTATACAATTAAGTTTAATATTGTTTTAGATCCGTTTCAATATCATCCGATCAAACATTTAAAAATACATACATTATACATATGAAATAATAGTTTTTTAGCATATGTCGATGTTAAGTTATCAAGGTTATTAAATAAAAATAAGAGTATTTTTGTATTACATATTTTAAGTATGAAGAAATAATTTATAAAAAAAAATTATTGGTATTACAGAAATATTAATAAATTTTATTGATTTACTTTTATTTCGATCGAAATAGAGAAGATTAGAACTTAATGAAGAACTCGACGATTACATGCAAAAACATATATGTAAGTAATTAATAATGATAATTATTACCTTAGAATGTTTTATTACTAGATTAGAAATATGATTCTTCAAAAAGGCTTACCCAAATATTTTATCTCTAATCATATATTTATCCAAGTCGTTTAATAGACTTTCTTGTAAAAACTATGATTGATTAAGGTATAAAATATTTGCTTTTGTTCTTGAGACTAATATCAAACCGTCGTTGATCCCGGTATGTATAATAAGTACAAAAACGACCAAAATTATTGAATAGAGAAAGAACAAAGCAACAATACCAAGATTTTTTTGTCAGTCCTTGTTTTGTCGTCGTTTACGTTGAACTCGTTTGCTACTGTTTCATTGGAAAAATATATCGTTTAATAGAATTAATATTAACAATCATTTTAATCAATTAGAATTGGATGAAGTTACCTTTTTTTTTCAGACTCAGAATCGCTACTCTGGCTAGGAGTTTTATTACCATTGAGATCTTGAGTCGAGAAATCACTTTCAGTTTCACATTTTTCTTTTTTACCAGAACTCTTGCTAGAATCTTCACTTCTACTTTTCGTTCTACCATCTTCAAATATCCTTCTTTCATGTCTTTCATTAGATTTGTTGGTTTTTCTTTTATGTGTCTCATTATCACTTGAATCTTCACGATTTTTAGATTCGCTTTTACGCGAAGCTTTGTTCCTTCTACTTTCTTGTCTCTGCGATTTTAAGTGTTTTGACGAATTGCGAGAACTCGATGTCGAGTAACCAGTATCCTGACGAGTTTTTCTGTAATTATAAAATTTTTTCTAAGTAATATTATCAAAAGATGGAAATCATGGAAGTGAAATGATCGATCGAATAATGATAAGAAAATATCCTACCGTTTAGGACGAATCGTTTGCTTTGGTGACGAATCAAATTTATCGATTTCTTCGGTAGAATCCTCCGAATCAGATAAATTTTCTTCCACGTCTCTTTCCCGTCTCCTTTTCCTCTTTCTATCATCTTGAGATCTTCTACATCTCGTTTCTTTAGACATATCCGCTCGAGAAATAATACTGATGTTAGGTACTTCGTATTTCTCGTACTTCTCTTTCTTTCGTTTACTATTACTTTCACTGTGAACGACGTATAGTCTGTACAGTTGTAAGAGTATTACCAAAGTGTTCTTACATGTAAAAAATATATTCATGTAACTGACTATTTGATAATGTATTATTAGGATCAACCTAAATGCCAGAAAAGGTCCATCCTGTAAAAATAAAAACAAAATAAAATAGAAAGAAAGATACTGTATATATTTTTATATTGAATATGAAAGTGGTCCAAGCCATTTAAGATATTAAAAGACAAATTTTGTTTCGCGCGCTATTTTTAGAATTTTTTAATTAGAAGAATTTTTTTTAAAAATTATTTTTCGGGAACGAATATATTTACTTTTTTTGTTTCTCTCATTATAGAAAAATAATTTGTGTTAATAATTCAAAATCAAATATCAAAATATCTGAAAACGAGAAGTATATAATTTATACCATTTTTACGATCACCATTTCATACAAGTTATGTAATTTTTTTATATAATGTAATAAGAAGTTCATGTAAAAATCATTTTTGCTATAAAAATAAATAATGATTTGTATACCTGAAGGATCATGTTAAGAGCAATGCCCCAAATATCGATGCTACAACAACCTGTTTCCGTTTGCACCCTCTTTTTCATAGCACTTCCGGAAGATAATCGCGATTTTCTCGATTTAGTAGCAGTGAGGACGACCGTGAATTGCATCAACGACCAAGCCCAAATTCCCAAAGTTAAATATACAAGGACTGGTTCACGAGCTATTCTATCCTCCTTGAAGGAATCGAAGAATTCAATAATGTCGGCTGCAGTTCCGATATAAACCAACAGTAACTGACTCAACTGATCTCTCGTAAGATCTCCCTTGGGTAACATCCATCGACCGATTATTAAGATGAGCATTAAAAATTGTTCTATTAAAGTTACCCAGGTTTCAGTAGATATTTGGATGTCTGGTAAATTAATGTTTACCTTAACAGTTAAATTATAATAATTAAAAATTTTATCATATATACATATCAATGTATATATGATATATGTGTTAAATATATATTAAGAGAAAAAGATAAATTAATTGATTTTTTTTATTGCTTTTTCATTTTTTTTTTCTTTTTTTTTTTTATACGTACACCCAAAGCTTTTTCTAAATGTTTCAAATCTTCGGCTGCCAAATTGGATAAATCAAAATTTTCGGATATGTTGATATTAGATTCGCGAGATTTCAATCTCTTATCAACTTTGTCGAGCTCCAAGAGCCAAATTGCTGGCACTACGCTACTTAAATATAAAAATACTGAAGGACAGAACCTGAAATGAAAACGAATACTATTTAAAGGCTTAGTTCGAAATGGTGAAAGGAAACGATACATCGAATCCAGGTTAGTGGTTTGCAATATTTTTACGGAGTCAATCATTTTCGACCCTATCCAACTATCATACAAAGTAGACTCCAATTCGGCTCCTCGAGTTACTAATGCTTCAATTTCCGTCTGTCAAACGAAGACGGTCCCACAAAAACACGCCCTTCCTATTACAGGATATCAGAAAAGCACTATCCGTTTAGTTTTATGTAAAAATAAAAAAAGATTTTTAGTTTGCTTCTGATATTCCGTAAAATGTTTCATGCAATTTTACGATCATTTATAATAAAAAAAAATAAAGATATGAAAGATAAAAGAAATTAAAAATTATTTATTATATCTTATCCAATAATGTGCATAATTATATATTTTTAACATTATTAAGGTTATAACTTTCATAAAGTTTTTCATATTATATAAAAAAACAATGTGCTCGCGTAAAAACTGCTCTTAAAGAGAAATAAAATTTAATTGTTAAAACTCACCATTTCCATTCTTGATTTTCTTTTATAGTTAGAGTGAAAACACCCTCAAAAAAGAGGAGCAAAATTGGACAACTTAAATACCAGAAAAGTGGATTCTTCTTAAACGTTGTTACCTGCCAGATAGCGATAAAACCATGCGACGCGAATACCAAACGTGTTATTATAGCTTTTATAGTGGCTAAGAATTTAGCCATTTTTGAAAATATATTTACACGCTTATTATTTCTTTTTTACTTTTTGTATTAGAATGAAGCACTTTTTAATACCTTCTATATTTATATGCAAATAATTATAAACGGTCGTACTATAATAGAGTATTTTTTTGTAAATATATTGATTTATATCTTTGCACGAGGATAAAATTATCACTTGATATGTACGAAGAGAGTATTATAAAAAAGAAATTACTTTCATTCGTCGCATAGGTTGTTCTATCAGACCTGATGCGTTCGAACTGAAAGTAAGGACAAAATTCTAGATTCATTCTTTAGCTGACTTTTTAAATCCACGCGCGCACGCGCTATCATCAATACGTACACCCGTTTTTAGTAAGAAAAAATATCGATACTTTGCTACTAAAGATTATTATTTTGACAAAATTTGAATGGAATTTCTTGTTAATTTGTTTTATTTTATTTTACTAACAATAACTGAAAAATAAAATAACAATTTAATATTAAAAACTAACATTTTTATCGTTATCAAAATATTACCCTTAAAATATTAATAAAGTACTCTGTATTACCGACAGTACAGTGGTAGATGTATTATTAAATGTCATATTTAGATAAATTAGACTAAATACTAGAAGTGGAATAACAGAGATAATGATTAAACAATTGGTAAGTAATATTATTTTTAATAAATTATTAATGTCATTTGAATGAGTTTGTGACTGTAACTAATACTTAACTAATGTATCTTTTATTAATTTTCTTCAGATTAAATCTTATAAAATATTAAATTGTTTGTTTATTCATACGATATTTTTAAACATAATTATAAAAGATACACATTTTCATTTTTGATCTCATTTATTAAAGATGTTTTTCAAAAGTTAATTAAAAAACAAAAAATTTATCTTTTCTATCCTTATGACATTAAAGTTTTTATATTCAAATACTCCTAATATTTTATAAATACGCGCTAACGTTTACATATAATTATCTAATAATATAGTCTTTTATTTAAAATGTCCCCTTTCACATCTTGTAACATTAAACGCATTCAATATTTTATTAAATAAAATAAAATTTTAGAAAAACAAAAATACATTTTCTATATCTATATCGACAATATTTAAAATTTTATTTATTATGCCAATTGTTTTTCATAATAATCAGTCTTATTAGATGTTTCAGGAGATTCAATTTTTTGACTTTCTTTATCACATGCTTCATGTAATTCAACATTTTGATTACTACTTTTACAATTGCCATGTTCATTACTTAACAAAGAATCTTGTTGAAGTTCATTTACATTTTGTATAGATACATTTGAAGGTGAACTCTCGGATGTTTTTACTTCTGGTCTTTTTTTAAGTTGTGCTACGATAGTAACATAATTGGATGGTATTAAACCGACATTTTTGCTATCTGTTGCTATCCACCAACCAGGTATATTTTTAGGTTGTAAAGGTTGGGGAGCCAACCAAATTTTTTGTCCTGCTTTCAAATTCAATTCATCATTACATGTAGCTGTAAAATCGTACAAGGCGTTTGCTGCATAGACTGGTTCTTTAAAATTCGTCCATTCCTTAGGATCAGTACCTACAATATTTCAAATTAAAATTGTGCATTAATATAAAAAATTTGTATATTACATTATTTCAATTCAAACTAAACTTACATTTTATTTTAAGCTCTTTAACATTACTCGATATTTTATGAATCAAATATGGAATGACAACAAATATGCCAAGAAACAGAAAATTAGACCATAAAGAAGTAGAGCTCCTTTCCCCTTTTACCGCTTGAATTAATGATCTTTGCCATAATTCTTCCTCAGCAAGATTTCCTTTACGTAAACCTTTATAATGATGTTATATATATTTTATGTAACATGTTATATAAAAACAATATTAATAATATACTTGAATACTTATAGATATTTAATTAATTTAGAAAACTATTTCAACTTACCAATTGTATAACTAATTTTTTTATATATCCACTTTAAGAAACGAATTAAAGCAAATGTGCTCAAAAGCTGACTAATAGTAGAACGCAATCTTCCCACACTATCTGCAACGCTTAAAATAGCCTTAAAACAATTTGTTATCGCAAAGTATGTAGATTCCAATAACATTGTAACAGACGAGAAAGTTTGCAAGATAGTTTCTAACATTTGAAAAGTAGATCTCGTACTGTCTTCTGCATACTGTGTAAATCTGTAATGTAGATTAATTTTATTTCTTTAAATACTATCAATATATCTTTCTATTATTTAAAATATTATTTAATTTTTATGAACATTTAACATACCTACTTTCTATATCTCCACTAGGTCCACCCATAAACCCATAATTATTATAATTAGAGTTATTTGGATATCCCATATATCCACCAAAAGAACCATAACTATTGTATCCTCTATAATAATTATTCATACTACCGTAATTGCCATAATTGTTTAAATAACCTGGTCTGTATTCATTATATCCCATAGATTGTCTTGGTGGTAAAGGAGGAGGAACGCCGGTTGCTGGAGGATTATATGCATTAAAAGATGATTGTATACCTGATGTGCTGTAAGACAATATCTTTGATTAGTTTTCTGTTTTTAAAAAATTTTCAAATGTATTACTCTTCTATAAATGTCAATGACTTTTTATTCTAACCTTTACGTGTACATATTTAACTGCTTTATTTTAATTTATATTGAATATAAATATTTCTATTTCATTAACATGCAAATACCTTGTGAAAACAGAGGATGCATTTCTCAACTGATTTGTAGTAGACATATTCGATCTTTCCGGAGCCATTTCGAGGGTAAAAATTTATTTTGTTTGAATTTGCTTGAAGAATTTTAATAGTTGAAATGATAAAACTGTAATGTCGCAGTATACCTGCAAAATATCTTGGGTCAAAGTTCATGCTCTTTTAATATTCATAGATAAGCGCTAGTTCAGTTTCAAACGTTGTTTATGCAAATCACAGTTATAATATGTAAATATTATATGCTGTACTCAATTATTGAAATATTATGTTTTTATTGCTGTTTACTAAGAAATAAATGTGTAATCATTTAATTAATTCTTTGATTAATAGTTTAAGACTAACACTTTAATTAAAAATTTTTAACGAACAAAATAAAAAAAAAAACAACTTGATTTGTATCACTACATTAATATATTGAAAACAGCCTTAAATGGAGAAACGTCACAAAGTTTCGAATGAAAATTCGACGATTGAATGTTTTCATATCATCGAAAAAATTAGGTAGTACTATTTAAGTTATAATTTAAATTAATAAAAGAAAATCACACTGAATCGCATTTTTTTGTTATATATTTTTTTGTTAATATATGATAAAAGCGCTACCTATTACTAAATTTCACAGTTTTGTCAATTATGTTTAAATCCTGTCAATGAAAAGTTCAACTGTTAATAAAAATACAAAAATAAACAAGATTTATATACATCGACATAAATTATATATTTGTTTGAATATTCATATTGATTTCTTCTTATAATATTCTATTAAAAATGCTATTTATATCGAATTATTTTCAACATTGAATGATCAGCTAAAATTTGTTAACAAACTGTCTATTACCAATCTATCGTTCATGAGGCTTTACCTTAAGGATTGGGTATAGTTCCTTTTCCACCACCATTTTATATCAAACAACGTGATCATATATATGTAATTATTTCCGGTAATCTCTTATGTATCAACACGATGTTTCTGGACTCATTAATCTTTATATAATTTATTCTCATTAATCTTTATATATATATATATTTATATATTATATATATATATATATATATAAATATATAAATATATAAATAATGTCTGGTCTCATGGCTTTTCTCGAAGAAAATATTCGTTATGAGTTATTAGTTTTAATATGGGCTTTATACTTTTGGGATCTTTATCTGAATTTGCGTCAGGTAAGTTACACTTATTTTCTAACCCAAAATGTTTTTATTATATTTATAATATAATATCGTATTTTCAATTAATTGAATAATTATTATGATGAATATTACAGAGAAAGTTGTTGCAACGATTGACTGATATACCTAACAATGTAAAAGATATTATGACCAAAGATGTGTACAATAAAGCACGTCTTTATGCTTTGGATAAAAATAGTTATAGTTTAGTTCAAAACTTATATTCCCAATGTTTTAATACTGTAAGTAACAAAACTTTGATATATGTATAAAATATTATTTTCTTTTTTAATAATTATCTTGAAGGTTTAAAACTTTTACAGATACTTTTATTGTTCTTTGCATTTTATTATTATTGGGAATGGAGCATTCAGTTAGCAAAATGTCTTGGTTTAAATCACGAAAATGAAATTATTGTTAGCGCTGTGTGCGTATTCATCAAAGTTATCATTTCTGATGTTATTGATTTACCTTTGAATATATATGATACATTTGTATTGGAAGAGAAACATGGATTTAACAAACAGGTAAGTGCTTATAGTTTCTTGAGTTTCTTAATGTTTTGTTTATTAAATACTCATGTGTACATTATGTTATTTATCGTAGAAACCATTATTCTTTATAAAAGATCAATTGCTAAAATTGATTGTATTAGAAGTAATCGTAGTACCTCTTATGTCTGGAGTGATATGGATTGTAATGAATGGCGGTGATTTCTTCTTCTTTTATCTTTGGGCATTTTCTGTTATCGTAACATTATTTATGATGATTATATATCCAGAAGTAATAGCACCGCTTTTCGATAAGTATACTCCATTACCAGAAGGAGATTTAAAGCAAAAGATCGAAGCACTTGCTGCTTCTCTGAAGTTCCCTTTGTATAAGTTATATCTAGTTGAGGGATCTAAAAGGTCTTCGCATAGTAATGCTTATATGTATGGTTTTTATAAACACAAAAGAATTGTTTTATTTGATACTCTTGTAAAAGAATATTATAAACCAGATAAGGATGATGTTAAGAAAGATATTGGTTGTGAGACAAATGAGGTATTGGGTGTACTTGCTCATGAGTTGGCTCATTGGAAGTTTAATCATACTTTAAAAGGATTCTTTTTATCACAGGTATAATTTTAATTATTACTATTATCCATATATATTATATTAAATGCAATTAAATGTTTTATAAATTTTGTTTACAGATCAATTTCGTTATAACTTTTGTTGCATTTGCCAAACTAATGAATTATACACCAATGTACGTTGGATTTGGTTTTGAAAATTCACAACCAATCCTTATTGGATTTATCATTGTGACCAAATATATTTTATTCCCTCTCAATACAGTAAGTATTTTAAAAATCAATATTTTTATTTAATTATATTCTTACAATCTATCTTTCAAAATAAATTTCAATAATTTCTATATCTACATTTTTAACACAATATATAAAATTTGGTTTTTCTCTTTAGATAATGCAATTTATATCAGTGGTTATAATGAGAAGATTTGAATTTCAAGCAGATAAACTTGCTGTAGAATTGGGATATAGTGAACCATTGAAGAAAGCATTGATTAAATTACAAAAAGATAATCTACAATATCCATTATATGATAAATTGTATTCTGCTTGGAATCATAGTCATCCACCTATTCTTGAGCGACTTAGTGCTATAGATAAGGAAGATTGATATTATTAAGATAAAGTTTAACACATGAAAAGTAGAAGTGCTCAATAATATGTATCTTATACTATATATGATTATAAATGCTACTACAAATGCTTCCTTTTGATTAAGAAGTAAATGGAAAGTATGTAGTAAAATAATTTTCTGTTAAAGAAAATTTTTCAAAAAATCATTATTGTCGTACAAAGCCTACAAATTAAGAATATACATTTCAAAACATCTTTAACAAATTATTGTGGCTAACTAAAGATATACATCTCTATTGTATATTTTATACCTAATCTTAGATTTTTTCATACAGCATATATATTATAGCATATATATTATATACATTTTGTAAGTTTATTACACAAATAATTTTGGTTTCTACAACATTTCTGTATGCATAGGTGTACTTCTATAGATAGGTACTTATGTTTTTCATGTATTTCATCATTTTTTAAATTTATATACTTAATGATATAACTTATAATATTATAATAAAATGTCAAATATAAACGAACTTAAAATAATAAATATAACTTAAACAAATTTAGTATGTTAATGATTCCATAATTATGATTAATATAAAATTTAAATAATTTTCTGGTGGGTAGACAAAAGATTATAAGTTAAATTTTAGTAAAAATAGTATAAGTATACGAATATATTCTACATTACTTTTTCTTACGTAAAGTTCTATATTATAATACAAATAAATTTTACTTCTTTCTTGATCTTTTATGATATTCTAACAGTATATATAAAAAATTAGTATAAGTCGAGTTATACTATTTTGTCCCTACTTTTAATATTTAATCATATAGTAAAAATACATTTATACTGTTTAAAAATTATTTATTTATTATTGTATTTTGAAATTATTTTTATATAGTTTTGACTTACGCTGTAAAAAAGAAAAGCAACGCACGTGTAACAAGTTAATGTATGTGGAAAGATTTATTTGAATTAACAAATAAGAAAATACTTATCTAATTTCATGTTACCGAATAATAAAACTTTTAATGGCTTTTTGATTCTTAAATGTTATATGAAGTTTTTAATTATAAATCAAAACTAATAAATAAATTCATATATATATAGTCACGTAATGTACGTAAGATGACGCATGCGTGATGCATATAGACATTTTCTTCACAACTTTTTTTTATGATTTTTAACTTTATTTCCATAAGTATCACATTGTAATGATTAATTTTCATTGTTTCAAGTAACAAAGTGTCCATTTAGAAAGCTTTTAAGTTTGTATACCATATTTTTAATGTTTTCATATTTTCATATAATAGGTCGAAAAATTATAAGCTTCGTAGGGGCCAATTACATAAATGGCGTATTATGTATGCGCATAATACTCACTTAATTTCCTTGCTGTTGGTGCCCCTGCCATTTTGAATTATTTTGTGGTATCGGTTGTAATGAAGCTTTGTCGTCTCGTCAATTACATATAATCAATATGTTTTTTCTAACATGCACACCAATTTTATATACCAATCGATTGTCAAAAATATGATTTCCACACGTAAGTATTAGCAAATTATGACATCGTTTTATTTAAAAGATATCCGTAAAAATAAATTCAGCGTCTCATCGTCCTCTAGGGACGTTTTCTATTTTTTTGCTTATATTTTCATGATATTTAATTTATTTTTAATATATTCTTCTAATATATTTTCGTGATAATTAATAATTATATATTAATTAGTCGCGTTCGAATGTATTTTGTCGTATATACATGTTTTATCTATATATGTAAATATACATATTGTGTATACCTATACATATAGATATTTCTTATACATATCTTCTCTACACATATCGATACATCTTATTACTCTATTAATTTCGATCTATATTTTTATTAATTTTCAACTCTACTAATATAGATCTACTATTTTTTAGCTATCCAAGTAACCTACGAATAAAGAAAACTATGAAGTACCCTAGAAATAACATTAACGTAACCGCTTTGTGCGTACAAGTAAGTCTATCTTTTTTTAAATACATATAGCGAGTCTCTTAAGAGCTATCGGATGCTTTTCGAAATGTAATATTGTTTAATTATTATCTCATCGTACTTCGAGTACATTGTGCATTGTTTAAATAATTATGAAATGATCATATCTATAATATGATTGAATGTAGTGATATGGAAAGAGTACATTTCGATGTGTTGTTCTCGGAGTACGAGAGGAAACTGACATGGTAATACGCATTGTCCTTTCAATGATCATTTTTGTTGATATTAAACGGATAACGCAAGCTGAAAGAAAAATATTTTGTCTAACGCGTTTTAAAACTTATTTTTAAAATTTAATTCTATTTAAATATTCATTTATATATTTTTTTATATTTAACGCTTGTTCCGACCTACAAAATGTTTAAATGAATGTTCTATTATTTAAATATTAATTAGTTATTAGAATATATTATATAGAAATTATGATTTATTTAAGGTTAAGAGAGAATTTCGATGGTTACTCTTCGAAAGGCGAAAGATAACCGTTTCGATATTCGTCAAAGTCAATTTATCGTTCATTTTTATCGATATTACGTATAGTCAATAATTCCTAGATTATTTTATGTATATATGATTATGTATATATGATATTATTTTAGAGAAAATTAAAGTGAATTTAATTTTAGGTTAAAATTATTGTATGTTTTACGTGTGTTACGAGCAATATATTGTTTAGATGAATTTACTATTGTTATTAATCTATTGTGTTCCATATTCATTATATGTCGTTAAAATAATTATAAAATTATCGAAAGTATAAATTATTAAAATTTTTTTTTCGTGTTTTTGAGTTATATTTCTATAGCTATTAAATTTTAATAATTAATTTTTTTAGTTTGAACTAATATAGTATCCGTTTAGATAGTTTTTAAATTCTTATATCATATTTTTAATGTTTTCATATTTTCGTATAATAGATTGAAAAATTATATTCTTCGCGGCCATAGTACAGATGGCGTATCGCGCATGCGCGTAGATCAATTTAGTCCCTTGCTGTTGGTAATACCATCATTTTGAATTATTTTATCGTATCAATAGAAGCATACTTCGTCGTCTCGTTAATTACAGGTTATTAGTATATTATTTTTTAACGTACATCTTTATTTTATGTATTAATCGATTTCCCAAAATGCGATTTCTACGTATGTATGTTCAGAAATCCTGACATTGTCTTGTTTAAGAAATATCCACGAAAATAAAATCGGCTTTTTTGGCTTCTTTTGTGAAGCTATAACGTCATATTTATTTCTCGGATTTTCCAGCTTTATTTTCGCGATATCGATATTTCTCTGATCTTTTAACAATGCTTTAATTAATTAGTTCTTCGTTAATTAGTCGTGTTCGATTGTATATCGATCACGTATCGATATAAATATTGTATATCGTATATACGATTTTCATATACACATAATAGATATCTGTTTATGGACAAATACAAAAACAATAACACTTCCACGCATACATATTCGCATACAATTAATTTTCTACTGTACTAATATCGATTTAATATTTTTCAGCCTTCCGAGTAGCGTATAAACTAATAAAACTATGCAGTATGCTAGAAATGATATTTGAAACGCAGCCGTTCTGCACGCACACGTAAGTCTATATTTTTAAATAAATACCTTGTTGCTTTTAATAGAGAGCGAAAGAGAGACAGAGAGACAGAGAGAGAGAGAGAGAGAGAGAGAGAGAGAGAGAGAGAGAGAGAGAGAGAGAGTGAGAGAGAGAGAGAGAAAGAGAGAGAAAGAAAGAGAGGAAGGAGTGCGAGAAAAAGAAAGATAGTATTAAGATATAGATAATAGTTTGAAAGTTTTCCCATTAAAATGTCTACGAATTTCTGACAAGTATAAAAATGAAAAGCAATCGCCATGCATGTATTTATATATATATATATCATTCAGAGAATTTAGGAAGTAAATACATATTGGCAAAAGCAGATATAAAGAATCAAAGGATAAGAACACTTGACACGATTTTCTTTTTTGTTCTTAATAAAGTGTTACACAGTTATCGTTTGCACAAGCAGCTTTTTTCAGACGTGTTCAGATCTGTTCTCGTTTCGTTAATTTCAGTTCGTCTCACTTCTTATTTATATTATATATAATGTTTTATGACTTCTTATTTATATTATATATAATGTTAAACTTGATTTAATCATGATATTTTTTTTTCGAGAATAGTTTATGCATAAATGAAAAGCTTTTTCAAAAATTTGATAAAGATTTACGATAGATTAAACAAATCTTCGTCTTTAAAATGAGATCTTGTTTATCATAATTGGTCAAGAATTATGCCTGTTTTCATTGTGGCGTAAACTATTTAAAAAACAAAGGGTAAAGAACAGTCTTAACTCATTTGTGTTATGACTCTACGTATGATAAATGAAAGTTCGCAGCTCGCGGAATAGTCCGCACTTGGTGATAGGTGACGATTGTCATGTGTGGAATATTCCGTTTACGGGTGCAAATGGATAATAGAGACAGAAAAAGAGAGAGAGAGGGAAATAATATTAAATAATAACTTAAAAGTTCATCGATCAATTGTTTACAACGAGCAATTAAATAAAAAATATCTCTATATAAATATATATAAATATGTATATATAAATATATATATGTTTGTACATATTATATTATTTGGAGAATTTAGGAAGTACTAGCAAAAGTACGTATAAACAATCAAAGAACGAACGAAAGCTCTGCCTTAGTACGAATATCTCCTCCGTTTATTCGTACTGATGTATTACGTAGTTCCTCATTCTATATAAGCAGCTTTCGAGATGTGTTCAGACCTGTTTCATTTCGTTAATTTCGATTTAAGGTAGTTTACATATTTATGTTTTATTAGTTTGATTTAATTAAATTAATTACGGTTTATTAATCTTACTTTATGTCTATTTTGAAATTATGCAATAAAATATTTTATTATAAAATTTTATATATAAAATATTAAATATATGCAATATATATATATATATATATATATATATATATATATATATATATATATATATATATATATATATATATATATATATATAATTTTCAAACTGTAATAATATAAAAGGATGAAGTGATTTATTATCTAATAAATTTATTCCTTTTACGAGACATTTAATTATAATTTAATTATATTCTATATGAGCTGTTGATGAATCTAACATTTCAACTTCAGAACTCATATCACCGGTTGAATAGTTTACAACAGCATCTCTGGAATCAGTAATTCTATTAGATGTATTTGTTTCTGCTTTACTCGAATCTTCACCCCATCCAGAAAATAAATTTACTCTTAATTTGCCAATGTCTTGATCTTGTGAATTAACTGTGCTATTAGAAGTTTTTGCAGATTCTATTATTTCTGGTTCTACTCTAGAATCAGAATTTGTGTATTTTGGAATATCGATAGGTGCATCTGAAATAAGTGAATATAAATTTTAGTTTTTTAATTCATGGAAAATTATTTATGGATAATAAAGTTTATATGTACCAGGATATGGTGGAGCTTCATCAATAAGTTGTTCCATAACATAAGTTAGCATAGTAGTTGTAAATGTATCATCTCTTCTAAGTCCTAAAGCTCTATGAAAAGCATCAACTGCTTCTTGTATATTTCCCATTAAAGCATTAATAAAACCCATTGCTGAATATGTTGATGGATTTAGAGGATTTAATACTAATGCCTATAATACAATAATACATATTACTTATGTATCTTTATAATAAAATTTCCAATTTTTATATGCAAGAAAGAAAAAGCGATTTAAGAATTATAATGTATGTATATTTTCTTCTACCTGTTGGTGATAATTTAAAGCTTCTTCATATTTTTTCATTTTTCTACACGTGTGACCCAAGTTATTCAAGAGTGCTTCCCATTTACTAGGTAAAATTACATCCTTAAGTCCACATTGAACTCTTCTCATAGCTTCCTTAAATTGCCTTTCTGCAGTTTTGTAACTGTATTAGATGAAATTACAACTCTTGATAAATTAAATAGATTCCGAAATATTATTTAAATATATAATAAAAGCTTACTCCATATTATAGAAAGATATTACTCCCATTTCATGTATAACAAATGGATCATTTGGTGCTATTTCTTGAGCCTGTTGAAAAAACTTGTCAGCCAGTTTAAGATTATTTGTTAATCCACATTCCAGTCCTATGTATAAAAGTGGAAGATGACAACCTTTCATTAATTGTGACGCGTTGAAATAAGCAGCCATTGCTTGATCATGTTCATTTTCTACTGCAAATGAATGTCCATACACTAACCAAGTTGGTGCAAATAAACTGTTCAATGTGGTAGCTTTTACTAAATATCTTCTGGCTGGATCACTTTTACCTGTGCAATATAAATGTATTATTTAAAAGATCCATTAAGAAAAATAAATTATGAACGATATTTCAAGCAGTAGATATATTTTACCTATGCTGTAGTAATAACATCCTACAGCAAACCATGCTAAAGCCATATCTGGATATAGATCAACCAATTTGTGTGCCAAATAAAATAATGCTGAAAAATAAATATATTATCTAACAAAGAATTTATTATAAGTGAATAATATTATGTATAAATATTCTAACTAAAAAATAATATTTACCATTGGTCTTTTTTAATTCAACTAAGCAGGCAATATGTACTGGCAGACATGCGGTATGATATGGATCCTTGTTTAAAATTCTATGTAATTCATTAAGATAATATTTTATAATATATTAAAGAATTAAATATTGGAAAGAGAGAATGTTCTATAATCACCTTTCTGTAAGCGAAAAACATTTATGATAATCACAATTGTAATATAGTCTTTCAGCTTCAGAAACTTCTAAATCTAAATTATCAGACAATCTATCAATAACAGGGACTCCCATCACACTGCAAGTGGCCAATGATTGTTTTTTGTATGGTTCCTGGTATTTTTTTAGTTTACTTTCATATAATAAACGTAATAGATCAGCTTCAGCTTCTGTGCATTGTTCTCCAAAAGGAAGAGATTCCAAAAGTTCTCTTTCTAATAAAATTAAACAATTCCATTATGATAGGTTTTGTTATTTCATGTATATGTACATATATAAGAAATAATTTCCATATAAACCTTCTGTTGCTGAAAGCATTTGATTTTGTACAAGAGATTCAAATGCTTGATATGAATAAACATCACAATGTAGAGCTTGTTTGTAACAATCTGTTGCCATTGCTCTATTATCCATAGCTTGATAGACTTTACCTTTTACATATAATATAGCACTTTGCACCTAATAGAATAATAAATAAAAATTTATAAAAAATAAAATATATAACTCGACATATTTGTTGAATACATAAAGTAAAAATTGATTAAATAAATAAATAAATTAAATAAATTAATATTAATATTAATATTTTCACAAATAGACTCACATTTTTTGAGGTATCTTCAAGAATATCAGGACGATCATTAAAACTAATTCCCGATTGATTTATATTTGTACAAATTTCAGATTCATTAATGACTTGTAGAGCTTCATTATATTCTCTAGCTTCGTAAAGACTTTTTACTGCTAAATAATGACACATTACATAAGTCTGAAAAATGTACAAAACTATAATAATCATATAATAATTTATGATAAACATTGCTTAGTATTAATAATCCATAATTTCATATTTTACCTTTTCAAGTCCACGACTTCTAATAAGGTGTGCAGCTCGATGGTATTGTTTCATAAGATACATACAATGAGCTAAAGTGCATATATCTTTTGGATCTTCGTTACTCAATGAAACCACTTTATCGGCCCAAAACAAAGCGGCACTATATAAATGCTGTAAATACACCAAATATTAATATATAATATAATATTTACCTTAACGTTACAAAATAAAAACATATTACCAAATCGATATACGATTTGATGAGTTTCCTGCAGTTTTTTAAGTCTATATCTTTGTTATCCATAGAACTCTGCATTTTTTCGCAATTTGTTGCATTAGCCGCTTGACAAGCCATATTCAACGTTTATTTAAAAATTATATAGCAGCTGATAAGAACTACGATGACAGATTGTAGGAATAGGTTAAGTAACTTTGTAATAAATATTTACGTTGAAAATCGTATTTCTTCAAGACGTTGCATATATATTACAGGTTACAGTTTTGCATTAAATTTTTGGAAGTTAAAGTAATACTATTAAATAGGGCATAATATAATACAATATCAGTTCACTTTCTTGATTATTTAGAGATTCTTACAAGTGTTTATAAAAATTCAGAAATAATTTAAATTTTGTACTTGCGAGGTTAGATGGCGTTGTAAGTATACCAACTGTGGCGACCACATTGCAACTGTTACGCCTTCTATGGCAAGACATGTAACTAATACGTCTCGACGCCACCAAAAACACACATGGGAAATCAACCAAAGTGAAAGACAACAAAGACGTTAGGAAGAAAAAAGAAATCATTCATTTTTTCATTGATTCTTTTTGAAACCGCAACCAAACCTACTGGAAGAGGTTAGTTAGGTTAAACTATTGTATACTTGACAAAGTTAAATAAGTATATTACAATTATTGCTTGATGTGCAAAGTTTCTTTCTACATAGTGAGTTGTCTACGAAAAATTGACACAACAATGGAGGAAAAACTGCTAACATTAAATAAATACATATGTTGGACGCATTTCGAAAAGGTCAAATTTAGCTCGATATTACTTCTGATAGAATGAATATCATGTAAAACATTATATATATTTATGTTACATCGAAAGTAATACTGATTGCCGGTATCTTATCATTAATTTATATAACCTAAATGTGTTTCTTATTACTAAAACATAACAAAAAATATTTCTTTTTATTAAAATATTTAAATGTTTAAACATAACATAAAATGTAATATTTAATAATTATTTAGTATTCTAAGATTTAATACATATATTTTTTTTTTCATTTATATTTATACTTAGATTAAATTTGTACATTTATTGCTTTTTAAACTGAATTTAAACATTTTTATTGTTTTTATTTTTGATATTGCTATTATACTTTGCTAGTGACTATTTTACCATCGAATGAAGAATATTCCAATGTATATGCAATTTCATTATTTTCACGAGAGATGGTGATACTGGTATGCTTTGATAAAAGGAAAATTCCTTTTCGTTTGAATCTACATTATCGTTCAAAAATGATGAAAAAATAAACGAATTATTACTAAACATTATTTTTGATTTCTAATCATATTCATGAAATTAAAGATAAACTCTTATTAACAATTCGTTTTTCTTAACTTTACGAAGTGAAATAATATTTAAGTTTAAATTTAATTATTACAAACATACGTATTGAAATTATACAGCGAACTTCTTAAACTTGTTCAAGAATAAATGTATAATAAAATATAGCACTCTAGAATGAAAGTGTAAAATATAAAGAAAATGTTCAAGTATAGAGAAGCATTTAAAAGGATCAAAGAATGAGTACGGATTGGAGAAATAAACGAAACACATGGCATTCCTCATCGTTTGAATCATTGTGCTCTGCGATGTGCAACAGGTCCATTACGTGTTTTTAGAAAAACGATTCAAATATGATTTTTTTTTTTTTTATTCATAAGTATCTCCGGAAACAGTTATTTATATTTTGTATCTTTAGAAATTGTTCCTTTTTATTTCTTATGATGTAATCTTTTTCTTTTTTTGCAAGAGAATTTATACGATCTCAGTATACACAGATTAATTTGTTCCATAGATATTTATATTGCACGTTTACGGAATTTAATTTCCAAGAAAAATGATCGTATCTTCACGCATTCCATTTTAATTTCTTTACGTGATTCTCATTTAATAGATCGCACGTGCGAGGTAGTATCTTTAAAAATGTACGACTTTAAATCGTAAATGTGAATCGTAGATTCACGACTTTAAATCGTAGACGAAGAGTAACATTTAAAAATAAAAGTGGAAACCAATTTATTCGTAAATATTATCTTATATTTAAGATACACAATTCGACGACACGCGTTTACTTGCATTCTTGTATTAGTCAGGTTTGTTAACGAGTCTTTCTAAGTAGTGTGCTTTTACGCTGACAGAAGGTACGATCGTGACCATGGTCGAGGTCGTGACCATAGTCTCTTTCATGCTACGATACAAGTCTATACGTATGTACATATCTTCTGTATCTTTCTGAGTGTGCTTTTTCAACGATGGAAGTTCAATGAAAAGAAAGAATTGTAAATCTACCGGCATGGTAGTGGTAACACTGTACTAGCTTAGTTGGGGTACCTTTCAAGCTCCGAAACAAAGCCGTGCACGGCTATCGGAGAGAACGGGACGTAAATTTTCTCCTGTCCGGCCAATGCCAGCTTGTCCTACTTTGTGTTACCATATCGTTTCGAGTGCACAATACCCCGTGTATCGTGTATAAAACAGGCCTCTCTCTCTCTCTTTCACACACACACACACACACACACACACATATACTCTTTCACTCTCTATAGAGTTTCGATATCATGTAAAACGCGTATCCCACGTAGAAATAAGGATGCGATCAGCGAAACGTGCACGTTCGACTGACTCTACTTCTTTCTATTTTATCGAAAGGATACAAAAGTCGAGCGATTTTCAGACACGCAACCTTATCAATGATAATATCTTTGAACATAGCTAGTTCAAAGGTCCGAAAACGTGGTTACAATATGATTACGCGCTCTGATTCGTAGAGAACAATCTACAAAGAACTTGCTATCGTTAACAGTTATCTTTTGCGCATTTCTCTTTTCGACCTCGTCTCATAGTATTCCCCGTAGCTTTATGACTTCAATTTCAAAAGTGATGTAACATTCAGCCAGGCGATATAACATTTTCTGGTCTCCAGAGCAGCCAATTCGCCGTTGAGCTGCTGAAAAGTGCCTTGGAAGACTATAGAAATGGTAGCGAACGAAAATATTTTTCCTAATTTACGAGAGAAAGGTACAAGCTACTATGGAAGATCGTAGCTTGGTATAACGCCTTCCAGAAACAGTTTGAGCAACCGCATGTATATACATATCCACATACATACGTAGCATGTATACCTGATACATAAGGACTATCAGAGTTGGAAGTTGTGGCATATACGCTTCGGTTGGTCGCATTTGCACTACTACAAGTTGGCTGTTACGACATACGTTGTACTTAAAGTGGCTAACCCATCGTCCGATTTCAAGGGACATATTTCGCATGCGTTTAGGGAACGGAATTAGAATTATTTCCAAATTTTTGGAACTCTTCCAAGAATTTTCTGTGTTTTCTCGAAACGAGGAAAAAGATTTCGGACAAGAACGTTAAGGAAGTTCAAGTAGCAGTTCTATTTGAAATAAATTTGTTTAATTTAGTATGCCTTTTATTCTCGTAGGGTGGTAATTCGAATATAGAAAGGGATGCATCACGGTGCGAATGTAAATGGAAAGGGTGGAACGGCGAAAGGTCGGCGCAGTGGATTGTCCACACTCTCTAATTGCTTAGACGCATTCCGTCCCATCCTCTCTTCTCCCTTTCGAGCACTCACGTACTTCCGACTACCATTATTTTCGTAAGAGCGAGGTTGCATCTGACGTTCAGTGGATTTACCAACGTGTAGATACACATTTTGTCTGTGTGAGACGTGCGTGGTGGTGAGATGAACGTGCACCGGCCAGTAAGTGTTCCACGCTCCGCCTGCAAATACGGCAACTGTGACGTCGCTCTGAGGTCTAAGGGTACGTTCCTGCGCGCGCCAGTCTCTATGATGTAGCTAGAGTAGTAGTACAAGGAGAGATGCGCGAGAGGTATGTGGAACGTCGATAACCGCGAGTCCATAGTTCCAAGTATGGACCTAGCCACGTTGCTTTTTCTGCACCTATGAAGAATCCATTTTCCAAGACTTACCGTCATCCTTTTACATTCTTTTCTTTCTTCGATATATGTATGTATGTATGTGTAGCTATGCTATAAGTTTATCGATTTCTTACACAGTTCTAGGTGTTTTCTTAATTAACCGAATGCAGCTTCTACTTACCATCCGAAATCTCACCGAATAATTAACGAGGATGGAAAGTTTGGACTACGTGCTTACTTGAAAAGTGTTACGAACTACTGCGAGCAAACGCATTAGGAGAAGTCTTATAGGATTTATTGTTGGTACATCATTCTCGTTTCTCTTTCTCCTTTTTTTCCTCCTCACTCTTTTTTCTTTCATTTTCTCTTCAGCTTTTTCTTTCATCCTTTTACCTTGTTTTTTTACACCTACCGTTCCTCTTATGTATGTATACACGCTGTTTACATCTCGTTACCCGCATATTTGTTTATGATTTCATGCAGTTCTCCTGAAACGTCGCAAATAGGATAGGTCGTAGGCGAGTTCTTTCTCTTTCTTTTTCATTTCTCTCTCTTTCTCTCTCTCTCTCTCTTTCTCTCTCTTTCTTTCTCCAGAATTACATGTAGGAACAAGCTGATGATAACAAAAGAAAAAAGAGTTAAACGAATTCCCATGATCCCCCGTTAAAGTGATACAAATTTTCACACGAACTCGCGTACGTGCGAAACGTAATTTTATAGCGTCGCTTTCGGTTAGAGCGCGCTATGGACGATTAATGTCGGACCGTAATATCGTAAAAGTTAACCGGCGTTAACTATGTGCGCGCAAACTCGGTGATAGCAGAGATAAGGTGATTATTTTCATGATGATCAACAAGTCGACGAACGAACGGAGAGAGCGACAGAGAGAGAGAGAGAGAGAGAGAGAGAAAGAGAGAGAGAGAGAGAGAGAGAGAGAGAGTAGGATAGAGATACTATATAAGAGAGAGGGAAAAGCTATCGAAGAGAAATTTTCAGGCTCCAACTTTATCCCGTATCTACAGCCAGCCAATCATTCATGTCAAGCTTTCAGTACGTCATGGGAAAATATAGTCACTCCGAAATCATGCGAACGTACACGGAAAGCTTATATCACGACACGATATATCACTCGATGTATCACATTTAGCGGACGTCTAGATCATACTTCGAAAGATCTGATCTTTCAAATCTCAAACTGTAAGCTTATAGTATAGATGCGACACTATCACGCATATTATTGTGATCGGCTATCTGAGCGTTCTAATAAATATACTGTTCTTTTTTTATTTTTCTTATGTTTTTTTTTTTTTTTTTTATTTATTTTTATTTATTTTTTTTTTTTTTAAAGAAAGAAATTCTCCTAATCGTGACGCTCGGTCGTATCCCGTGATTTTTATTAATACATTACCTTCGTGATCTTGAAGCTTTTAATAGAGAGTACGAAGGGACAGGAGATGGAAGTTGAAAATGAAGGCAATAGAAAATTGCTATGAGGGAACAAACGAGAAAAGGATGGACGGAAATGGAGAGGGATGGTCGGGGATGGCAGAAAGGATCGGCTCGATTTTCCTTAGGCATTTTCAATTAGGCAAAATTACCAGGAGTATTAATAATGTCGGTTGATATTTACATTGTTCGCTCCCGCCGTCGCCGACACCCACCCTGTTTTGCACCGTTGCATCGTAAATAAAGTAATACGGCGCACGAGTCGGAAGGGATTGGGAGGGAGAAGGGAGACAAATAAAGCTTATTAGGTGGTCGCGTGCTTCGATGGTACGCGTGGTATACTGCAAACGGGTCTGTTCGTACATAGATAAGCGAGATGTGCGAGCTTCCGGGTTATAAAATTGGAATGTACCTAAAAAATGGGGAAAGAAAAAAAAAAGAAAGAAAGAAGGAAGAAGCAGAAGAAGAAGAGAAAAAAGAACGTTTTCATAATGTTTTGAGGATATCGTCGAATATTTCTTAAATTTTATTGTACAAAAAGGAAGAAAGAAAGAAAAAAAAAGAAAACAAAACAAAACACAAGAAAAACACAAGTCCAAATCAAAATGAACAGAGGAAAAATTGTTCAGGTTTGTTTAAGAACATTTTATAAATTTTAGATACCTTCCGGCAGGACTAGCGAGAAATAATGTAAATTTATAATTAGTACGAACTAAAAAGGAAAACGTTGTATTCGTAATGGAAAGTAAGAATAAGTAATTATTAAAGAGGGACGGTTTTTATACGGTTCTCAACGGCAGGTAGTTACACGGTCGTTCTCTGCAGCTTGGCAGTTTGGAGGTGAAACTTCCTTCTAGAAAGGAAACGGGGATAGTTGCGAAGTAGATCGAAGTAAGGAGAGGAGGAGATCCCTCGCCTTGGCGGTTTAATTACATTTTTCGCTGCTCCTTGTATATCAATATCAGTTTAGACTTTGGCGATTAGCAAGAGAGAAGCCGCGTACCTTACTCGTGGCACGGCTCGAGACCGGCAAGAGTTTGTCGGTGTGGTAAAGAGGTCGAGAATGGTAGGGTAGGTTGATCGTGTAACTCTAATGCCATCTATCACGCCTTCATTCCCCATCCTCGTACCCGCAGCAGAATTGGCGGCGAAGAAGAAGAAGAGGAGGAGGAGGAGGTCGCGCGAGAAAGCGAGGAGAAGAAGAAGAAGAAGAAGAAGAAGAAGAAGCCCCTCGAAGATGAATGGTACGGCTATCGATGACGTCGACCGAACCTTGCCAAGAACGTCGAAAAGTTTTTCGACAAAAAGACTCGTGGCCGTCACTTCGAATAACCATTAATGAACTACTATTCCTTTCTATGTCGATTTTATTATTACCTATCTTACTTATATCCTCTTCAATAAGTTGGTTAGAATTTGGCGTTATTATCTTTACCGTGAGCGAATGATACTCACATAAAGGGACATCATACTGAACCCGAAAGGGCGCTTCGAAAAGTTTTCTGATAACATACCGGTCTAATCGCTGCTCATATTTAGAGGAGACAAGATATCTGCATGTATGCTTGGCATAATATCCAAGAGAATTTGGCAGCAGTGCCAGAGTGGCCACGTTCCACCTATATTTTCCACAACGAAGGACGTAGAGGATGCGAATCGTGCCTCTAGAACGGAATAACATGGTGGAAAATGCCGTGGATGATGCATGCGCCAACTGCTACTGCTCTACGTGTAAGAGAGTGTCTTATGTTCGGATCTTTCCTTTTTTTGTGATCGTAGCACGTATGCGATGCCGAAACTATTCCTTTCGTCTTTTCTTTCATCCTTCGACACTACCCTCTTCTTCCCCGTTCTTTATCCCCCACCCCCCATCGTTCTCGATGTACGAGCGTATGTGACTATCGTTTTGATATCGGTTCGTGATCTTATCGTCGCGCGTTTTCACATAGAACGATTCGATTTGCCCGCAGAATTCTCAGGAAGAAGGCGTTAAGGACGAACGAGAATATTTGCTTAATCGATAATCATGATTCCGATGTTCCCAGCAGTATGTGTACTCTTTGAGCACGGTGTAAATACGAGCACTTCTCTAAGGTAAGAATAGGTTGCCAGAAGGCAAGCCACTCTTTGTCGTTACGACAGGAACATTAGAGCTGTTGCGGAGGTTGGGATAAGGAGTACTTTGGAGTAGACTCGACGTTATGGGATCCCATAACCGGCACCACGTAGGTATATAGAGGTATAAGTAACAACGGTCTTTCTCTTTCACTTTGCTTCTCTCTCTTTCTTTCCTCCTCTCTCTCCCTCTCCCTCTTTCTCTCTCTCTTTCTTACTCTTTTTGTCTTTCTCTTTATACTGACTGTTGGCCTCCTCATTTCTTTCGAATGGCATTATCCTTGGTACTCGCTAAAAATGAAAGTAATAATTACCAAGCCTTCTAGTACACCTCTCGTCTCTGTCCTCCGCTCTTATTTCTCCTTCTACCTTATTCTCAACCTTCTTAACGCTCGACCAAAATTATAGTACGCTGAGTCGACCTCTTTCTTTTCTTTTTTTACACGAGCTTTATGCCATGTTTTTAAAAATTTCTCTTTATTTCTAAGCGATTCAAAAATATTCTATCAAAGAGAATGCTTTTTGACGATTTTTATCCAGACGATCGTCGGAAATTTAACAATTCGAATATGTATTCACTTTAGTAATTTTAAATCGAAGATGTAGTATTGGAGTATTTGTTACGGAATCTTCATGGATTACGAAGAAACGTCATGTATGGTTACGATGGCTACGAGAAGACCGAGATATGGAAGCGAGAAGAGCGAGTGCTATGGATCCTTCTAACGCGATCCTCTCTACTTTGGACGGCTTAGGAATTCGCAGCGGAATGCGACGCGCATCGATCTGCCTGCAGTCGAATTCTAACGGCTCTGAAATACGTCTGGTAGATAGGAACTAGGGAGAAGCGTTCTTCGACCTTACGACTACGTTTTGAAACGTGAGCATGCATGGCATAAATGTCTTCCTATTCGATATTCCAGATATTCCTTGATACACATTCAATTCGTACTACGATAAATACGTTCCGCTTGAATTATTTTTATGTTCAGCGTTATAGTATTTTTGAATTCACTTAAAAAATCTTTTCTCCTCCTAGTAAATCTTTATCTTCAAACACCTATTTTACGGGATAGTATATTTTGAATTAACATAGATTACTCGTAATTACAAATCATTATATCAGTTTATATGTTATATCCTTTAAACGATTCTATAAAGGTATTTAGATATAAAAATGAAACTTGTAAATTTCATCGTTATAGGGAATAATACGACAATAATTATCAAATGACAAGAGCAATTAAACAATTGAATTTGAGAGAGAGAGAGATAGAGTTGGTGGAATAAATACGATATAATATATATATATATATATATATATATATATATATATATATATTATAATATGATATATATAAATAATATATAAACGTTCCATTGTGTTTTCTTTGACTGTGAAGGACTAATCGAGTCGTGATAAATGAGAAAATATCCTTCGATTCAAGTCTTACCAGCTTTCTACTATAAAAACATTTCTTGGCCGACATAAAACATAAAAAGAGACTGCGCTTGATCAATTCTTTGCTTCCTATCTTTTCTCGCAAAACTCGGCGAGTTCCTTTCATTGCGAAAAAAAAGTCGCTTTCTCTTTCCCTATATTCTATTATCTATCCAGAGATATATAAAAACGTATTTCGTTCGGGAAAATTAATTTCAACGTTAAATCCTCATAACGTAAGAACGTAACGAGGACTTTCTATTTACCTTATGATATATTTAAAGATAAACTAGTTATAATATAAGAATTTTGTCGATGCCAAGAGAGAAAATATTCTCAGCTTATGGGTTCACGCATAACAGCGAAAGAAAAATAGTATAAACTTGAGATCGTCTTCCATATATGCTCTTTGCGAGACCATAACGTTATCTTATTATTTATTAAAGAGCAATGCTAATGCTCTTTTGACTTTGTGAATAAGTAATTACCATTAAGGCAGGACGTGCAGGTGATACGTTCGTGAAATGCGTTGAAGTAACTTCATATCCTGTAGTATATGGTGCTCGTGAGACCATTGTAAAAATATTGTCTTCCGTTCTCTTTTTTTTTGGTTTATTTTCTCTTTGCTTCAGTTTTTCTATTCTCTCTCTCTCTCTCTCTCTCTCTCTCTCTCTCTCTCTCTCTCTCTCTCTTTTTTCCCTCGTGCACTTTTTTCTTCCCTCTTACATCTCAGTAAAGTGCTTCATTAATCGGTAAAGAACGTCTTCTTATCTCTCGGCATATGACAGGGCACAATGTCTTACCATCTACGGAATATCAAAACGTGGGTGCTTTCTACTGGTCTAATGTTCAGAATTATTACTCCATAAAGTGAAAGGAGGTGTTTAGATAAATAGACGAGATCCAAAAAGGCGAAGGTAAAAGCATTACGAGAGCGATTCGACGTTCGGACGATGAAAAAGAATATCGTCCGAGTAACATGAAGTCTCAATAATTCGTTTCCCTACAAGCCAGGAAGGTAACGTTTGCCTGTATTTTCGAAGATAGCTAAGTATAATCGACGTTACAGAGCGGAATACTACGAAGAATAGAGAGAAAGAGAGAGAGAGAGAGAGAGAGAGGGAGAGGCGGGGTGGGAGGGAGAGAAGAAAGTGAGAGAGTAAATGCGGAGGAGGAGAAAAGTGATTTTCGTCATAACGCTCTGGATAGCTTTTCCTAACGGCTCGCAATTCTGAATGCAGTATGGCAGGTATAGAAGTTCTTACCGAAATTCCCGCGAGAGACGCGAGGTAGTCGAGTCTAAGACGTTAGGAGTTAAGCAAATAGATCGATATCCTCTTAAGATTACTTTGGGAAGCTTCTAAAGCTGATAATCTTTTCGACCGTGAATGACATTTTTTCTTACTTCATAGGTAATATCAAGTTTCGATTTTTCCTTGTAAATTAGTTTTTGGTAGATACTCCTTAGCAATTCCCATGATCGTCAAATCTACTGAGGTAGCGATATCTCTTTCAGTAAAATGTATTAAGGGTGTTCCTTACGATTTCCTATAATCCTGAATTTCGTTGAGATGCGCCGAATAGTAGTAGATCCATCTTCAAAAGTAAAGTCGGGTGAGGTTCTCGTAATCGCTGAGAAAACGAGAGAAATTTTCTTCCCTTTCTTCGATCCGCATGCTAATCAAACTCCTTTTTGCTCTCAGTCTTTTCCTCGATCTTTCTGTAAGCGAAGCGGCAATGCAACTGGATTTATCAAACTGCTTTCTCTGCCATCGTCAGCTTTAATCGGAACAAATTACGTTCTGTACGTGAACCTTGAACGAAAGAAGAAATCTGATGGCCATGGATGGGACATAATATCCGAGTTATTTTAAAGAAAATTTTGTCGACTTCGATTAATATACCCAAAGAATTTCTTTTTTTATCTGGATTCTCTTTTAATTTTTATTCAATTTAATCTATTCCCACAAGTTGATTATAAATTCAATATATGTACGTAAGTAATAAGTAAATAATATGTAAAAAACAGTGGCTAGTTAAAACTATGGAATTTAAATCGAGAGCAGATTAATTTTATTTACAATCTGTATTTTATGAATTAATACGTCAGGATAAAAACTCGATCGAATAATAATATTATAAAATGCAACGATCCTTTATATAGCTGACATATCCTCGATTTTATTTTATTTTTACGTCATAATTATATCGTATTATGGTGTAATCTCCGGGTAGGATTAATTTCTTTCTTTATCGGTAAAGAGAAAGAGGAAACGCGAAGGATCGGACGGATTTGTTGGCTTGAGATACAAAATCCATAGATTGTTTTTCAGAAAGGGATGATCGATCAGCGTAATCATTGTAAGATAAAGAAGGATGATATAGTTAGACTTTATGTTATAAAGTAGACAGCGCTCTCCATTAAAAGATATGAGATCAATAGCTTTTCTTTCAGGAGCTTATATTCTTCTGTTGGTAGCTAACGAAGCAAAAGGTCGTTTACCGTATAGATATCTGGATCAACGTAGCTTATATATCTATACTATGAACGATTAGGAAAGTCGATTTTAGATCGGTGCTTTTAGCTTTCGCTTTTCAACGTTTCTCCATCGTTCGTCATTTATCCTACGTTAACAAGAGATTCATATCGTTTCTACCATTCCCCATCGATTTTTTTTCGCAGATATCACATTACGAATCATAGCGGGGGAAAAAAGAAGAAAAGAAAAAAGAAAAAAACAATTACAAAGTAGAAATAAAAGTAGAAATTGTTTCGATTAAAAATAAAATGATAGGAGTAGTCGATGCTTGAATATCTAGATTGTACATAGAGAAATTGTATTGGTAAAAATCTTAAAATGAAATGGTTTCTCATTTTATATAGAACATTATAGATTTGTCGCGATCATTTGCACATTAAAAGCTATCAAAATCCGATAGAATAGGAGAGAAGTTCAAACGTTTCCCGTGTCGCGGTTATGTTCGGTGCCTAGACGCATTAATTCGATGGCGGTTGTCGATTACGAATTCATACCGATGTCGCATTCAATGATAATTATTGTATTATTGGAATGCTTAATTGTTGTTTGCACCTACACGGTACTGTTCGAGTATAGCACGTAGACCGCACCTCACTGTTCAATGTAATTTCGGATGTCGATTCCGTATGTAAGCGTATGCTTCACGGATGTCTGGACGTGCTCTCGTGTACTTATCGTATAAAACGCTTGATGTAACGGGATCGTTACTTCCATTTCTCTCTCTCTCTCTCTCTCTCTCTCTCTCTCTCTCTATCTCTCTTTTTGTTTCTTCAGTTTCCTCTGTGCAAATCAGATTTGATTCGTTTTGCAGAGTTATTAAGAGCTAATTAAGATTATTTTTCGGTTTTCGAATTAAAGGTGATGTATCCGCTTATTATAGTCACTTTCATAAGCGATAAAAAAAATGCATTTCTCTAACTACCCCGTAAATTCTGTAAGTAGAATGAGACCGCGCTCGGCTAGTGTAACTTCGTAATTTACTTTCTTTATTTTTCGACGTTACCTTTGCTAGAACGCGTTATTGCAAGCGTTAATCTAGGCACACAGTATTTTTGGGAGGACCACAATGGACGAGCTTGCCCTCGGTATAGCGCGGAGAACGCACATTTATAAGGAAAATGAAGTTTCGTAATTAATGGTATAGTAGCCTCGCACAACTGCTAATAATATGTGGTATTACGTTGTTATCAATTCATGTGGTAGTTGAAAGGTCGAGAACAATGCTCTCCGGCGAGCATGCTCGGGTCATTGCAAGCGGTAAGTGCGTTGACTGTACGCATTGTGAAAGGTTTTATGGAGTCATAACGCATTCTCAGAGCGAGGATTGGCATCGACGCTCGATACCCGCCTTTAAAAATGCTTTTCCTTTTCATTAACCGATTAATTGCATTGGTATATACGATAACGACCGTGTGAATAATGAGGGACCGGTAACAAAGCGGTTCATTCGAGAACGCATTTGGTCATTGACGTTGTTGTCGTTGGTGGCGCCCGCTGCGAACGAATTGTTGCCCGTGTAAACGATGAATTAATGGAGGGAGACCGTATCATTATTGAATCGTGGCCCGTACGATATATTTCGAATCGATTCGAATCGACAAACTCGGTAGATTATGGAACGTCTTGCTTTAGTAAGGGAACGAACGGAAAAGAAGGAAACGAAGGAAACCAACGTCGACAGGTAAGAACTTGATTGCTCGCCGTCGTGGCGCACCGCGACGCTCGTTATACGGTACAACTAACAGCTCGTTCTGGAAATGCCTACTCGCATGCTCGAGGAGTTATTCGCATGAGAGGCGAGGGCTAGTCTACGAGACCGAATCTCACCTCACCGCATCACAGTGCACCGCACCGCACGGCACCGCACCGCATCTCACTGCACCGCATCGCATTGCACCGCATAGCACAGCACCGCACTTCGTCGCACAACGTGTTTCGTTCGCGGAGACACGCGTTGAAAAAGTGGGGAAGGGTTATGGGTAAAGGGCCAGGGTGAATTAAAAAAGAGCTGAAAAATTACCAACAGAGGCGACCCGCGTGTTTCTCCCGCTGCTGCTCCAACAAACGAGGGATAAAGGGTGTAGGAATGGGGTAGGATTCGGGGTGCTGAGGGCTGACTCGAAGTTCGCTGCCGTTCTCTCGCCACATTTTTTTCCGTTTAAAGCAATTTTTCCGCTTGTTCTTTCCTCTCTTACCTCTCTCTCTCTCTCTCTCTCTCTCTCTTCCTTCTCTATTTCCTTTTCTCTCCCTTCTTTCCTTCCTTCCTCTCTCTCGTTACATCTCCGACTAGACGTTTTCGTCCTCGTTTTCGTCGTTGACGACGTTGCTGCTTTCTAGCTAAGATCCAGCAATAATCGTATAAGATCTCGTTTCTCTCTTCTCCTATTCCTTTCCTTTTTTCGCTACTTAAAATCCTGTCGACTCAAGACGTCGATAATTGGCTGTACGTAAACGTCTCCTTGACCTTTTCATCAATCTGATTTCTCAAATATTCTTTTTTTTTTTTGATGCTTCAGCAAAGAATTTTTATATTATGTCTCATATGTCTCTTTCTCTTTATCTTTTTCTATGCTTCGTACGTCGGCAATAGTCGAGGATACCGATCGTCAGGTATCTCGCGTATCCGCTTTAAACCTAAACGTTTCTCTCAAATCCCCTATTTGTTACCAGCGATATCCATCGTCTATCATCGGAGGCCGGTGTTTTATCTTCGGGCTCTTTGCTATTCGGTATACGAGTCGCGGTAAGTGCAAGTGGATCGACCGCACGAAGATAATACGAACTCGCGTACGAGCCCTTTATTCTCCTCCTCCCCCTCTCTCTCTATCTATCTATCTATCTTTCTGTTACTTTTCTTTTTCGAAGAGTTCGTTATCTGTGATTCGCAAGAATCATACGCGCGAGGATATTGGTAATGCCTTCCAAATGATAAAGGGTTCAGCGAACCAATTCTCCAATCTAACGAGAGAAGCCCTTTCGTAAAGAAGAAAGAAATAAAGGAAAAATAAGAGAAAGAGAAAGCGAAACGAAAGAAAAAGAGGAGGCGCGTGACTCGCATCGATGGTTGTGTTAGTAGGTAGAGTATGTAGTAGATCGTTAGCGTTAATGAATAAGTAAGGTTAATTTGCGAATGGGCTTCGCACCATGCATTGCCCTGGAATAGAACGGTAGAACGTCGTAAGAGGGTAGCTCGAAGCGGTAGCGAGGAAGCGAATGAGCGAGCTCATACTCGAGAGCATCCATTTCATTATCGAGGCTCGAACGACGGGGCCCTTCTATATCTACCTACGAGCGTCCGTCTCCCTCTTTCGACGGCTCTCGAGATTTCTCTCGTAGTAAAGTTCCGGCCGACCCTTATCCTGAAAAGCAAGAGACGTCGCGAAGCCCTCCGCTTGTCTCTTCACTTCTCTGTCCTTAAGCCTCAAGCGTAAGCTCAGACGTACGATAGACGGAGGAGGATGATAAAGAGAAAAAAAAAGAAGAAGAAGAAGAAGAAGAAGGAGAAAGAAAGAAGTGGAGGTGGCTCTAAGAATGGCACGGTAAAACGAGCGCGCCTATCTTTTATCGAAAAACTCGTCGCAATCTCTTAGCCGACAGCCGCACTTTGTGACATTACGCTTCTCCACGGCGGGAAAGGGGCTTTTTAAATGAAAGAAATCGTAGGAAAGAGAAAGAAAAGAGAACGATCTCTTTTCTTTCTCTTAGTATTCGATTAGCTTTTAAAGGAGCATTGGTGGGAGGATCGAACGGTCAAGAGCGATCATTCGCGTGGATATTGGCAAGTCGAGTAACGGGTAGTATCTAGTAACCATGGAAGAGCAACGTTAGGAGTCAAGTTGTGTGCGCCATAGTACGGTTTCAGATATACGAAGGGCCGCACGTGCGAATCTCTCGACCGCCTCCGTTACGCGTCAGCGCGCACTCCCTTACCGCAATATGCGCTCTCGCGCCTCTCGCATAAATCACTTCTCGCAATATCCATCCTCCTGTTCCTTCTTGTCCCTCGCTTCTCCTTGCTTCACGTTCCTCGGGTCACCGCCGAAATCTGCCTCCATCCTTCGATCGACTTGGCGGCTCCCTTGGCGTTTCACATTCGAGCCTGCCAAGATCGTTTTTCTAAGAAATGATTCTACTTCTTATATTAAAAAATCGTTTCGAGTAAAAAGTCGACTCGATGAGATATCTCAACCCTAAGTCTCTCGTAATATTCTTGATATCTAATAAATCGCGTTAAAGACGAATTGAACATGTTTCTATCAACAATGAGCTTATTCACAATGGATGTATATATTTACATATATACATGCGTATTATAAAAGTCGGTATTTACAGAAGTAGGTATCGTTTATATCCGTTCGCTCTACGTTACTTCGTTTACGCTTTAGCAGCTTCTCGAATTTCGTGGTTACCACAGGATACGTGTAATCTTGCGACGATGGTGAATCAAGCTCTGCGGCTCCGTCGGTGAAGTAGAGAGGTAGAAAGGGGGCGGACGAGGAAGTCTGAGTGGGGATAGCGACGGAGGCAGAAAGCGAGCACTAGAATAGAGCGAGGAGGAGATGGGAATGGAGTTGGAGGAGTACTATGCCACTGATGAGACCGAAGGTGGAATAGACTCGACCGGGAACGAGGTACTTCAAAGCGTCATTTACGGGGGAGATTGATTTAATTGAAAGGATAGTTTGAAACGTGAATCGTATACGCATTGCTTCTGTCTTCCTACTACTATTTACGCGCTCTTCTATGTTACTACGTAAGCTCTTGAGGCACGCTAATGCATCAATTCATTCGTGAAAATATCTATTTCGCATGATACTTCTATTATCGGTAAAAGAATATGTTCTCGATGATTATAATTGAAGATATGATCAATTGATTTCGGTTAAAAGTAGTTCAAAAAATTTCTTCGCGCCTGTGTTTGAGAACTTTGTTCACGTTCGATCGATGGATCGATATGTAACGATATGTTGGCCATCCCTCTAGAGTTACATTGACGTTCGCATGGTGCTTTTTCGCTTACACGCGACATCCGCTTAGGATCGTTACAATTTGCATGCCACGTTGTCACGGGATGTTCGTAAAACACATCAGAAGTACTCGTAACGCGTTTCCCATGCGACACCGTTCTCTCGAGCGAATGCTAATGGGTATCGCTCGTAAATATTTCCCACGGAGCGTTTCTTTTTGTCTCTTTTTATTTTAGTTGCAGTGCGTACGGAATCGCAATTTTCTCATGTACTCACTTTGTCCTATACTTTGTCTATTTATAATAGAAATATCAGAAATTTCTATAACGCACAGAAATTTCTATAAAAACCGAGATAATTATCTTAATATCCGTACTATCTCGTACATCTTGGTTCAATACAAATTTATTCCTATAGATATATAATTGAATTACTTTTTAGGTCGATTAATAATGTTTACAAAAAAGGAATAACTCGAAATATAGGATATGTGAGTTACATTGCTTCCTTCTTTCGATCTTCTTGTTCAATTTTCGTTCGAGTAGAACATACGCGAACCTCCTTTGGCACGTTTCGATTTCAATTGGCAAATTACGTGCTGATTGGCAATCGTAGACCAGCGACTGATTGCCGATAAACAATCGCCCGTTGATTGCAGTCTACGCGTTGTCCGTCCTCGTAAATGCGAAACGTATTAACAAGAGAACCTGGGATCGTATAGTAATCATATCAATTATGATCCATTTATCGATTGTTCGTGTCATCCAGCCGATGATTAGACCAACCTTGTAGATGTAATGCTCTATACATGCTCCTGTTTTTTTTTTTCTTCTTCTTTTTTTTTTTTTTGTAAACACTTTTCTATCAATATCTATTTCTGTCAATAACCAATTTTTCTACGTCCCTCGTATTTAATCTCGTCGATAGAATTTAAAGAAATGAAAATAAACTATATCTATAGCGCCTTTATTAATTTCTACTTACTCTCTGATAACTTGATAGAAAAATTGTTAAAGCTTTGTAAAAATGTTTAATTAAAAAGTAACAACTATTTCTCATCGTTGATACATAAGTACACTTTGGAAAAATGAATGCTCGCGATCTCAGTGAATTGTTTTTCTTTTTTTTTCTTTTCTTTTTTTTTCTTTTCTTTTTTTTTTTTTCTTTAGAGAAATAATTGCATTACTCGATTTGAAAGAACTACCTCAGTTAATTAAAAATCGATCAAAGAGTTGATAATGACGATCGATAGTTGAAGTAGCTCGTATCTTCGTTGGATTGTATGGCAGGGAAAGATGAATATCGAGATTCGTAGGACGACGCCAATCGATCCGTGTCAAAATTACGAAGTACGCATCCATCGCATCGTCGATTCTACATCGTATCGATACTGGAAGCAACGGCAAACTAAATTTCTGTCCATTTAATCGAGACTACGATCGACCAACTACTTATGACAGTGTATCGTTTCTCTCCGCTTCGGTTAATTATGCGTCGCACATTATTTCAGCGTTATAATCGATCATATAAGCTTGAAATGAAAATGATATTGTTATCAAACGTTCGGGTTCTCGATGGGTTCGTAATAACGAACGAAAACGGACTATCCAATGTTAATATCCGTGATTATTCCTATCAGATAATTTTCACAATTGACATAACCAAGAATATTTTTGAGCTAATCAAGCTCATTAAGATTCAAAATAAACAAAAGGTTACGTTCCGTTTTTCTTTCGTTTGTCGTGAAATAATCGTGCATAAAAGTGAGAAAACTAAATTGCGGTGGAACGAGAGAACGTAACTGAGAGACTGGGGATCGTAATTAGACTCCCTAATTAATTTGCGACGGCGGATACCGTAGGGAAGAAGAAGGTGGCAAGAAGGGGGAGAAGGGATAGTAGGAATGTAAGGGATAGAGAAAGCTGTAGTTCGAGAACAAGAACTACAGGTAGAGAGGCGGCCCGACAGAAACTTTATTACAAGAGTGTAATAGAGGTTCGACAATGGTTACTTCATTTCGTTTCAAACGATTTCTATTCTTGTTCTCTTTTCTTTCGTTTTGTATTCTAGCTTTTCATGTGCATCTTTTCCTGTATTTGTCCCTCTTCTTCTTTTTTCTTTTTGTTTTTTTTTGTTTTTTTTTGTTTTTTTTTTTTTAATTGGAATCAACCAGTCTCCTATATTGAGAAATTGTTAGAAAGCATTTTGGAAAAAATATTATGTGTGTGTGTGTGAAACATTGAATTTTTTTTGTATTCTAGTTTTTCATCTTTTCGAATTTGTCCTTCTTTTTCTTTTTTTTCTTCTATTTTTTTTTTTAATTGGAATCAACCTATATTGAGAAATTGTTAAAAAGCACTTTGGAACGAAAAACAGCAATGTTAGCCCATATACTTTATCGTTAGGTAAAAATAATTAAAGTGTTTATAGTATCATCAATGTGTGTGTGTGTGTGCGCGTGTGTGTGTCTGAGAGAGATAGAGATAGATAGAGAGAGAGAGAGAGAGAGAGAGAGAAACGTTGAGATTATTAATAAACCGTTAAACTAAATTTTTATGGATCAAGATACATTTTTGGAAACGGTAATGTTTTATGACTTATTCGAAAATGTAATTGCTATTAAGTGACAAGCAATTAAAAGTTGATATGATATAAATCTATCATCTGAATAAAATTAGATAGAAGTAGGAATTTTGATGTAAATTTTAATCTGATGCAAATGTAATCGAATCCATTTTGAATTATTTTTTCGACGATTCTTGATGAGTAAATTGAGTATTATAATAAAAATGTATATTATTCTTATATTTTTATTTTAATTAAGTTAATCAACTCAAACCATACATTGGATATATTTGCGTTAGATTATTAAGAGGCTATTTAAAGTGTTTGATTTTGTTTCACAGAAATCGGATAAGAAGATAAAAGAAAATATGTGAAGTTATTCAATGAAATTATTGAAACGGTTATTCCGTTTAAAGGATAAATAAAATCAAATGGAACTATAATGCTGTTTTATAAAGAGTTCTTTTTCTATCGATAAATAAAACAAGTGTAGAGAACGTAGTTGGTTTCTTATAGTCGAACGAATATCGTGCGACACGGTAAATCGAGGAAGGTACTGTATCCGAGATTAGAAATATAAAAAGAAAGTTGAAAGAAGGCGATTTTAGAGGGACGCGAGATTCCTTAAAGCGCACCTGTGCAATCTCGCGAGGAGCTCGTCGAGCCCCGCATAAGATTACGACATTACGTATTCATGTGGTAAGGTGCAACTCGGTATTCGCGGCTGCAGGTACGAACTCTGACCCAAGTTTATACCGGTTAAACTAGCGCAGCCGCATCACCTGAAGCACCGTATACGCGTATTTTGCTTCAACGACCGACGCGACAAATCAAAAGTAAATATTTCTCGTTGCAGTGTCCTTCAAAAATATTACCCGGCATGCGAATTTCCAGTTCGTTTAGGTCACCGAGCATATATTTGCAGCAACATTATACCATAGTTATGCTTATGCGACAAGTCCATTATTTTTTTAAGCGTAATAATTATTTATCATTTTTGGAAACATTACTACTACAGTTGGTAGTAAGTTTTTACAAATTTCAAGCGACTTTGTGTATGAAATGAAAGTACATATACGTCTTTTTTAATTAATTAATTTTCGTCTCTCCAAATTTTCGCGTAACGAGAATGTAAAGTAATCGTTAGCGAGACATCGTAGTTAATATCACTGGTTTGTGAGTGTAGTGCAATTTCTTAATTAATCGGGCAAATTGAAAATCACGAGCAAAATTCCATAAGTAGGGAGACAACGAATACTTCGTAACCATTAATTAAATTTGCGTACATGTAGGTTTGTCAGAAGAACGTCTAGTGAATGCAGTGTTCATATAATTGCGAACGAAACTGTGCTGCTATCTCACAGGCGCTTGCTCTTCTCGTATCTCTTTCTTCATTTTTTCTCTTTATCTCTCTCTTTCTCTCTATTTCCCTTCCTCTTTCTATCTCAACTCGGCTTTTTGTCTATTTGTCGCAACAGTCAGGGCTTATGCACACTTTTATTTACCGACGGACGCGCATGCGTGTACGCAATTTCGTGCTAGCCCGTGTTTTAAAAGCACTTACTTTCGTTTCATTTCGTTTCACGCTTAGGATCCTACATCGAGAACAAACAACTTTTGTTTTCCGCTTGTTAATTTAAATCGAATTTTAACCTGCACAGATTCCATTTATTCCTTTCCTTCTTTTCTTTTTCAATTCAATCGAAACATCGAGCTTTACGTTAAACTACGATCAACATACGACGGTATCTGTTGAGAATAGCGTGCGAAAGAACATGAACATCATTCTTTTAACATTTTCTATTATGCCGATAACGATTCTTTTGACAATGTTTTCTTTGTTTGAACATTCAACAATGATAAGTTATGAGATATATTTCCTTTCTCTCTTTCTCTCTCTCTCTCTCTGTTCTTTTCCTTCTTCCCTTTTTCTCGTTTACTCTACACGAGAAACGTTTACAGAGTAACATTGGATATATCAAGATACAATAACGGTGATTTCAGATATATATCAACTTGAATGGAGAGTCTATTGAAATTGACAAGGAATGCCGATAGAAGGTAACATTTTCATCAGGAAAACGGTCGACGGTACTGCGTAGATACTATGTAACAACAGTCAGATGCACTTCGGATTCTTGTTTTCCACCCGTTGATTTCAATATCATCAGATTCCCCTTTAGATTCTACTCTTCAACATGCTCCGCCGAATCATCTTGGAAACTTTGTCCTTCTCCTTCGTCGGACTTGGACCGTCCAATTGCACAGTCTTTAAGCTTAGCCAACGTGTCGAATAAATGCTTGAGAGTAATCTTGGAGACACGTATTTCGATCGTAGCTTTTGAAATCTCAATCAGAAAGATCAATCAATAAATTCCTCTTGTTCACGAATTTTGCGATATAAAATTATTCACGTAGATTGATGTGTTAGCCATTGGCATAATCGATTTTGTTTGGTAGATTTGATTTTTGTTAAGATCTTAAAATTAATTCGCCGAGATAAATCATAACATGCGAGCTGTCGCGAAGAAACGAATCAGAAGGGGTTTTTTTTGCTTTTTTTTTCTTTTTCTCTTTTTTTTTTTACAATTTTACTCGCACAAACGAAACCGTCATGAGATCACTCGGTCTCTCTCAGTACGGTTTCTCAGTCACGCTTGTTAAACTACGGTAGGGTGACGTTAAAGAGGCCGAAAATGCGTAATTTTGTTTTGCAGTTTTTTCCGAGCGTTGACTTTCAACATCATGTTCTCTCGTGTACCGTAAAAAGAACATTCTCTCTCTCTCTCTCTCTCTCTCTCTCCCTCTGTTTCTCTTTATCTTTCTCTCTTTCTCTCTGTTTTTTCTCTCACTCTATCTCACGAGATTTATGGAATAAAAGAGAGAAAAGCGCAAGCTTTGTCTCTTTTTCTCGAGAAAGGGCGAATAGAAAAGGTAAACGTAGCGAGGAGACTCGTTGAAAAGGGCTACGATTAGATGTTTTATCGTGTACAATAGCGAAGTACCGTGTCTTTGTCCTTTGAGTGGTGTCGTCGTCGTTATATATATAGTAGTTTGTCATAGAAGGAGAGAGATAGAGAAATAGAGAGAGAGAGAGAGAGAGAGAGAGAGAGAGAGAGAGAGAGAGAGAGGGAGAGAACGCAAACAGTAGAGAAAGATCGTGTATACCACCGTTGGCGGCTGCTTGACTCTGTTTCTCATCGGTCGGGTGTAGTCATCGGATTGGTTGGTGGTCGGAAGACCGAGGATTCCCAGCAGGTTCTCCAACTAACCTATCGGTTTCTGGCCGGCTGCCCCGCTTAATGGGAATTGAGAACTTTCGACTTGGCTTCCGAGCGCGATAATTCATCCCTCTTCCTAGTAACAGCCGTATGCTATCCTATATCCTACTGTTACCTTGCTTAGGCTTTTATACACACATACACACATACACATACACGCACACATGTATGTAGTTCGAGATATCCTAGCGAGAAGAGAGCTTAATATTGGTCAAAAGGACAGTCTGCGAGCGGTGTGAGGGTGCGAAACCGAGGATACTGGCCAATTGCAACTTCTCTACTTACTATCGTATTGCCCAACTTGACGCGTTCTTGCCCAATCAATTTACTTATCTTGGCTTTTCTCTTACAACTTTTTATCCTTCCTTCTCTATCTTATCCCGTTTAATTTTGTGTCTACTTTCTTTTTTTTTTCTCTTTGCCTTTTTTAATTTCATTTTATGTCATCGACTTTCTTAGAAAATATCACTAATAGAAATATCCGATATTAGTTCAGAGTAACGTTGAACTAACTTTGATAATCGTGAGGTAAAAGGAAAGAGAAAGAGAGAAAAAGAGAGAGAGAGAGAGAGAGAGAGAGAGAGAGGAAGAGAAGGAAGAAATTTTTTTTTATCCGGAAAGAGGTTTATTAAGAGGACGCAGGGCGAGATTATTGCGAGTTAGTTGGTTGGTTAGCCCGTCTCAAAGTTGTTGGTTCTATGCTATAGAGCGAATAGCGTATCGTAGTGGTGGGGGTTCGGGTTGGAGCGACTTTACTCGTTAACCAAGCCCCGAGGCTCTTTCCTTCGTGGCTCCTAGAAATTCTGTGCTTCGCTTTCATCTCCTACTACTGTTCTTCCTCTGCTTCTTTACTCTCTCTTTTTCTCTCTCTCTCTCTCTCTTTTTCTCTCGCTTTCTCTTTCCTTTTCTCTTCACTCCTACATTTCTGTTATTTACGCCAAGCTCGTTGCATCCTGTGTTCCGTTCATAGTCAAAACGTCCTTTATCGTTTCTACTACCTGATGTCATCGCTCTCCATGCTGATGAAAACAGCCCCATGGGGGGATTGAATGAGAGAGAGAGCAAAGGATAGACGGAGAAACCGAAAGAAGAACACCAAGAGTAATTCGACGAAGTAATTCATATTCGCCTACTCGAAATCACCTCCGGCTAATGTATCGCCGTGGATGAACCTACCTACTAATTTGAGAGAGTAAATTTATTGTTGGAGTTGTGTAGCCGTGCGACGAAACGATACTCGATTCGAATCGTGAGCTTGCTTTCCGAATGATTAAGAGCTTCTCATACCTGTGCTTCTCATTTACTCACGGGTTTCTTTTTGTTTTCTTTTTTTTTTCTCCTTTTTTCTTTTTTCTTTTTCGTGTTGGCTCGAATACAAGTATATATATATATATATATATATATATATATATATATATATATATATCTTTTAACTCTTTGTAATATTTTTGGTCAATAATATCAAAGAAATGTGTATACGTTTCCTTTTTTTTCCACAAAATATTTATTTTTACGCTGGGAATGTATTATTACTATGTAAAAGTTAAAAAAATATGTTTTTTACTTATTATACTCACACTGTTATCATGAATGTATTGATCTCAACGTAATGTTTATTAAAACAGAGGCTTTATTTTGAAAAAATATATAAATATATTCTTTTGAGATCACTCTCGTTTATTAGTTGCGTCATATTGTTTGTCGAATTATAATATTCCGTTCATATTTATATTCGATAGTATTTTTTAAAAGAACATTTACACATTTGAAAGATAGAATAGAGATAATATTCTTTTTGAGCATCTAAGAGCTATGCTTTTGTATAAGAATAACTTGCTTTTCTTTTTTGTTTTTTTATATTGTAATATACGATAAGTATCCTTTGTATTCCACTACCATGACTATTTAAGTATTATGCATACACATACATATACATACAAACACATCTTATATCTTTATGTGTATTTGTAGCTATACATTTATCAAAGATCTTTTATGATTCTTGGAACATCGGGCTGTCACCCATGCATACGTTAAACATGGCGAAGAATAACGACGAGAAAGCATTTGGTTCGTTCGTCTCCGGAGAAATCATGCCGAGTGTACTAGTCGTTGTCGGTTTGCCAATAATCTCTGCGATGATTCGCTAGCTTTCGTTCACACGATCCAGTGAAGAGGAAGAGAAGTAATCGATCGATGAAATAAGAATGGCCGGGCGAACATATCAACCCTCGTGAATTTTGATAGAATTGCTATTATTCCATGTATATCTATTGAATTTCGTATTTAAGTTGTTAGAATAAGAATCTATTCTTTTGAACAATAACAAAATTCAGTATCGTAAACGAATCGTAATCGAGATAGGAAAAAAGATAGGAAAGATCGTGTTTTTTATCTTGCCTTTTTTAATATAAATAGATATATCTACGTATGTATAATAATAAATATCAAATGATAAAATATTTCCGTGATAATATCTTAATTTATTTCTAATATTGATTTATTTTCATTTGCATTTAGAAAATTTGTAATTTATTTCCGTTGATTTAACGGATTCATTGGATGATAAATCTCTTGAATTTTTATCTTCGACAAATTTTTTCCTTTTCCTGCTTTTTTTTCTTTTTTGTTTTAATATTTTATTTCATTAATATTTTTATGAAAGATAAGAGACAAATTTTATCTTTGTAATATCACGTACGAATTTTAATAAGACTTAGAAGAGATACATAGAGTTGGACGAATAATGAAAAAAGTGTTGCGGTTAGCGTGCGGTAAGGTTTGGAAGGTTAACAAAGGCGAGAATATCGGAAAAGTCGGTAGGTTGGTAGTTGGTTGTACGAGTATTTCCAAGTTCCGTTCGTCGCGAGGAAAACGACGTTCCTCCTCCCATTTCGAAGCAACGAGCATGCACACTACCGTTTTGCGATTCGTGTGTATCGACGAGGGAATTTATTCATTGGCACGAATACACGTAAATTTCTACAAGATCGGGCGGAGGAAATGTCTCGAATGAGGCACCGACACGTGGATAACGTAGGCACGCGGTAATTGCGGATGATTCGCGGCGACGGGTGCCATCCGCTTTCTCCCTTTCTCTCTAATTATACGTTTCTCGTCACCCTTTCCTTGCCGCTTTCTATTCTTGCCACCCTATCCATGACTTCAACTTCGAGCACATCTAAGTACGTACGCTTGTGTACAGGTTGGTACAACATTGAGACTTCAGCGCGTAGAAGCAGCGATCCGAGAGCTCTTTCTCTTTGAGATAAGAAGAGAGAGAGAGAGAGAGAGAGAAGGGATTAAGTTTTGGGGTGTGAAGCACGCGCGAGACACAAGACGAGAACCGGTATATATATCTCTTTCAACCCCTTTCGTTGGGCTTTATGGATCTTAATGCTAATGTTACGCATTGAAAACGTTTCATTTTAATATCAATCAAACGTCATATTTTCACCTTTATCGCGTATTCCTTTTTTCTTTCTTTCTTTCTTTTTTTCTTTTCTTTCTTTTTTTTTTTTGTTATTCCTCATTAAATCACATTGTTTATGGCAATTGCTTGGCATTTATATATTTTATATTTTTATATTTTTACATTTTTATATTTTAGTGCATTTATGATCTCGGTAAACGTACGAACGTGTGCTATTATTTAAAATGCTTTTGTGTGCCTATGAGTATATCGGAATATGTATATCATGAATTTCTTGTTATCTTTTATTCATTCATTTCTTGTTGGCCATGTAATAGTATTCAGTGAACGAAACGAAACGATGTTAACGAAATAAACGTGCAAAAACTACGCTCATCGCGGAGATACTTGTTATATTTCGTGTGATAAATAACATACTAGATCGTCTAGTCGGAAATAACGACCATTTGGAAAATAATGATCTTCAAATTTTTTTTTATAAAATTTGTAATTACGTTGCGTTTTGTTCAATATGGAACATAATGCAATTAGTAAACCATAAGTAAAATGCATCGTGAACGTGCCAAACATTTTCATTTTGCGAACAGATGTGGCAACGGTGGACTAATGGATTTGCTTTTACACGGAATTGAATTATAACGCCGTGGCAGATTGCGGCTTTACCGCGAAACTAGATTTAATAAAGCAGCCAACGTAATAATATGGTATCGTAATAATGTGTGCAGTACATTATGATAGTAGGACATGTATACAATGTGAATACGTGTGTACCGGCCGAAGTATGGACACCAAATCGGACTAATACCGCGATGCGCCTATTTCGAACGATTTCTCACGATTATTCGAACATTTTAGTAACCGCATGAAAATAGATATCGATACAAAATAATTATATCCATTTAAATGGTGTGTCTCTAAATCGATACATCTAAGTAGAATTCTTGGAACTATTTTAATTACATTGTCAGATTTGCATTTCTATACGTATTCGTTAGAAATTTATTTTATTATTTATATTGTTAATTCAATTTAGATTTAGAGATTTGATATTAAATTAATTTGCTATCATTTATTATATTATATAATTATGTAGATATATCAAAGTAATTAATATCAAACAATGTATCTGTATGAATATCAGATTTTTCGAAGAGAAATCTGTGTGGATATATTGGTACTTTTAATATCGCTGTGTCTTTCCGTTTGATTAATTCGTTATTATATAGAAGACGAAGGGAATTGGATAGATCTCGTATTCACTACGGCCTGGTTATTAATATCAATCGATCGATCTTTTCCAATTTCGAGATACGACATCTCTCGTTTTCACTTATACGTAGTCGACCAGAAAGAGTGCTTGTATAAAATCTTCGAGAAGTTTCAGTTTAAAAGTCTCCTTATCTTGGACTTAATCGAACACCAGGAATTTTTCGTGAAAACTTTCACGAGCCTCGGAAGTCTTTGATCAAAGATCTTTGAGAGGAAAGAAGAGGGACAAGGAGAGATCGAATCGACGAAAATCAAAAAGTAGTGGTAGTATGTATAAGACAGAAGGGTTGATCTGGTGGCAGGTTAGATGGTGGAATTGTGAAAGGAGAAGAGGAAGAGAAGAGGATGCACGTAATTCCAAAGGGCTTAGCGCGTCCCAATTTTCGGGCCAGTAAATTCCAATAACGTCAGTTGCCTTCGGACTCTTCGTAAGTCACGTTCGGTGCACCACGAGCCGATTTATAACCGTGGAATTCGAGTTATCGATATCTATCGGCGTTGCATTTCCTAGAAACGCTTTCCCCTTCTGTGATAACGTTCGTCCATGAGCGGTCGGCTCGTCGTAAAGAATTTTAAGAGAATGACGATACGAATCAGATGTCGATGTAAGAAAGAAAATTTTGTAATTTCGTTGGTTATAGAAAAAGATAAGGGATAAGTTGGTTGTTTGAGTTCGTGGAAAGGGAAGGGAAAGGAAGGAAAAGAAAGAGAAAAGAGGGAGAATAGAAATCACGACAACGACGTCGTTTCGTTTCAAAGCTAAGATCAGCATTGCGATAGAAAGTTACATCGGTTGATGACTGGTATATACGAAATGGTCTGCATCCGAAGGTTGAGTCAGAGACACGTCGAGATGAGAGAGGGAGGAGTAAGTGAAGATGGTAACGAAGACTGGAGCGAACAACGCCGGAGCCAATAACTTGTCTCCATACTTTGAAGCATTGCCCGAGTACTGTGGTTTCGTGACTAAATAGTAATATCGGGAATAGCTTGGCATTGTGTTCTATTTTGTCTGTATGTTTGTCTCTCTCTCTCTCTCTCTCTCTCTCTCTCTCTCTCTCTCTCTCTTGTGTTTGAAGTGAATGAATGCAATGGATGAGAGAGATAATCGGACTTACGACCTCTGAGAATTTCAACGGAACAGAGGCCTATTCTTGAAGATCGTAGGGATCGGGATAAAACAAAGACGAACACCCAGAGAATTCGTTTCGATTAAAGTCGTCGTACCTATACCCTATCATCGTTCTTTCTTTTCTCCTTTTGGAGAAGACTTTTAAAAAAATCTTTCATACGAGTTTTCATTCTTTCAAATCGTCCTTTCAATTCACCTAATGCGCGTTATTGATATGTGCAAGGATTGGAATAATAGTTAGTATATATCTAGTAATACGATGGAAGCGTGACTATACGGGGAAGTCAGACGCAAACGTGTCTGCAAACAGGCTTGCGTGTAGATGTACAACAGGATGCTGTCGGAAAGGGCGGCGACGGAGACAATAGGACACCAATTACTTGGATACAGAGGACTAGGACGTTTACTGCTCCACCTATTCTGCGTTATACGTTCTCTGTATATAACGAGATATTCGCTTCGCCGTGAAAGAGAAGGACGTAGAGGAGAACGCAGAGGAGGTAGATGAAGAGATGGGAGAGAAGGCGAACGTAGTGGTGGAAGAGAATTGCAAGAGGATTGAGAGGGTGAACAGACTGCCTCTCGTCCCGTACCCTTTGCCACTCCAACACCCGCCGCTTCGGGCACTGGACGACTGTGAAAAGGATGGTGCAGTTGGAAAGGACGAGAGAACGCGCGAGGTTCGCAAATAACGGACGTGCTCTTACTTTGACCGAAAGCTCGGCTGTTGCTCTCACCTCTGACGATTGTCGCCTTCGCGAAGAATCGGCCAATTAGGAATTATTCATTCTTTTTCTTTCTTTTTTTGTCTTCTTTCTCCTTCTCCTCCTGCTCCTCCTTCTTTTCTTCTTCTTCTTCTTCTACTTCTTCCGCCGCGTATTATTCTACTTCGACGTCGATGCCATTATCGATTCTTCTTATTTGCGAGAGATACATTCACTTTTATATTCCGAAGGCGATCCTCGCTCGTGAAAAACTCCAGAAAACGGCTTCTACGATCTACCGCGTCGTTCATTTGGCCAGTTCCTTCTTTACGAGCCGATCAAGTCTTCGTTTTTCTTCTTTCCCTCGTTTACGGATCCTGTTCTTCTCTACGTTAATCGATTGGCCGAAAGTAAAAAGAATTCGTGCCATTGGAATTCAGTTATATTTATGCTGTCGATATTTTCTGGCCCTTGTGGAATACAAATGGTAACAAAATCGTAAAACATCACGCGATTGAGTCGTATCGGGTATTCGTACAATTTAACACGTATCACGTTTTCGTTCGTGATAGTATTTGTACTCGATCTCGTGGACCGAAATCATTCGCAGAATGTAGCCAATGTCGTCGAAATCCATGCGGGTGTGTCGAATCGAAATATTACATTTTCGACGTTCACCGGTAATAATTTGCTGTACGTTGTTATAGATCGAACATTTGTAGAAACAGTTTCGTTGAGCTATGATTCGGATGATTCGATTTTCGTTCTTAGTACTGGCGGTACATATAGTACGTAGCCGATTTTTCGCAAGTCGATAAATTCAACGAATAGATTCAGTTTCGTCGACTCTTTTCGTTATACCTATGAAAATATGGAAAACGTAATCTACCTGTAGAATTATCTTTGGTCGTACGATAGAAACCCACGCTATGTGTACATCCTGTGTCACATAGCGATAGGAATAATGAAATTTCGTTACAAGACAATACTGATATGTACGTTAGACCAGATTCTGTTTCAGCGCACCAAATTGCATATTGTTTCTATAGCATTAGGAAATTCTGTAGTGCTATTCTCGCTTGTCATGGTAATGACAAAAGCAAGCACGAGTGGTCGATCTTTACCCAAATTTGGGAGTGTCAAACGGAATATTGATTAATTAAGGCAAATAATATTATCGCAAATTAATATTATCAGAAAGTATACCTTAACAAATTTTTCTATCGAGAGTTCCATTTAATCAACGATATTTGATTAAATGGAATTCTCGATAAAAAATTTTGACTTATTAATACAAAAAAAATAATATATTAAAGCTTATATTATACGAAAGAAAAGATTAGATAAATTAGATGTTTTATTAACGTTTGGCTATTTGATTTTTTTTTGTTTGTACATTGTTTTCATTTCAACAATTATCCAGGAAACGTAAATTGGCCGACGGGAAATTTAATTGCAATACACTTTTGTTTCTACGGTGTGCGATACGTTTCTCTTTTTTATATTTTATAAGAAAAATTATTCAATGATATAATATTGATTTCATTCGGACGCGTCGCAAACAATCATCATTAAATTAATTATGTCGTGTATAGGAGCTTTTAACATCGTTGATCGTATTCGAGAAAATTTGGATTACCCGTTTAGCGGTTAATGCATTAATCACTAATTGTTCGACCAATAATGTTTTCATATAATTATATATCACGATATATAATGTATTAAGCCTCTAAATATGTTATAATTCAATCGACATAAAGTTAACATAGAAATAAAATTAGCCACGTTGAAATAGTTATCTTACGAACGTATATATACATTCGGAATACAAATTGAAGAAAAACAAAATAGATTTGTTTTGCATCGTTCGAATTAAAGTCAATTAAAAATACAAAATCTTTTATCGAAAAATCTTTTTCTTGGATGACGTTGAAAATATACTTTTCGCGAGACTTATCGTTAATTAATTTTTATTTAAGAAATTGATCGAATAAACAAGGAGTTCTGTTTCATTGTACTTTTTTCTGTTTTAACTTTGTTCAAACGAAGCACATGGATGGAAGACTGACGAAGGATAAAAGAAAGATAGAGAAGGAGTCAGAGAAACGAGGTTGTAGAGAGAAAGAGGCACGGATCGCATAGATCGTCGGCGCAGACAGCCGCGCCATTAGATACGCCCATCTCAATCACCGGCGCACGGAGGGTCATAAATTCTTGGCCCGTAATAGAGAAGGGGGAAAACGAGAGGTGATGCTGCGAGGAGGTGACGGAGGTGCGCGTGTTGAAAATGCACCCAAGCTTATGGTCGGCCCACCTTTCCCTCTTCCAATCTCTCTCTCTCTCTCTCTCTCTCTCTCTCTCTCTCTCTCTGGTACATAAAGTGTGTATGTGTGTATATATATACACACTCTCTATACCTATACTATATAAAACTTAATTTGATATATTCTATACTATCAAAGTAAAACTCTATCATTCCGACTAGGTTGTCATTAGCAGTTACGTTCCCAATTTCTTTATCTTTTTTAACCGAAGACTCGATGGATCGTAATTATGAAAAATGCTGTTTCATCTATGAAATAACGTTTCATATTATATAACGGAAGTTTTTATATCATTGAACGAAGGAAAATTAATATTTGCCCTCTTCTTTTGTTATTTGTGTATTATAGTTGCCTATTTTTATATATATGTCATTCAGAAATATTGATAGATATATCGTTTTTGGTGAATAGAATTGTTATCATTGTATTTTTATCGAATAACTCTTTATCGTATTTTCCTTGATAAAAATTTTATTTAGTATCATGAAACAAATTGATAATATTAGATTGTAAATTATTTTTTCGATAGAGTATTTATATATATATATATATATATATTTAATATTAATTATCTATTTTTCATTTAAAGTGAAGTTAAACGATCAGGGAAAGCTTTCTAATCGACGAATTGATCATTTGAAAAGAATTTGCTAAGAACGAAGTGCGAAAGGTGAGAAGAATGAGAGAAAGACGAAGTTTACGTGCTATTGTAACGGCAAAAGTTTGTAAAAGAAACTAAAGCTTTAGTATCTCGTAACAGTAAATACTTCGTGCTGCAAAAGTAAATACATTCGGCATCGAGCTTTGGTACGCGAGTGCATTTTAACTGGTACTACGATAGAGAGCAAGTTCGTTTGGTAAGAAGGACCAAAGCGAGTGGGTGAGGTGAAAGCTGACGGCGAAAGGGTTTGAAAGTTGCTGTGAGGAGGGAGAAAGGAGTTGGGAGTTGGTGCTAGGCAGTGATCGAGCGGTCGCGACTTAATGAAACTCTTAAGTGCCAACTATTAATATGGCTTCCGAGTTACCAAGGTTCGCTTCTCTCTACCAAACCTCCTCCTACTTCTTCGGTCTTTCTCGCTTCCGTGAGCGTTATACAAGTTTTAACTTAAGAAACAAGGAAGGAAAAGATGAATGCAAAGGAAGAGGAAGAAGGACAGAAGGTTTAGCAGTTTTAGGTCTGACATCTTTTCTTAACGAATTAGAAAGATTTTTCTGCGGAGGATAGCGCTCGTTTTAAATTAGAATAAATTAACGAAGAAAGGAGAACATTGATAACGTACGTTAAGTTGTGAGTAAGACGATGATAATCGGTCAAAGGAGGAAGTAAGGGTAGAATTCTAGTGGGAGTGGAACAAAAGGATGCTTGAAAGCTCTGAAAGGCAGAGAGAGAGAGACAGAGAGGAGGGAGGGAGTAGAAGGTTTCATTGAATTTCAGCGTTGTACGGGGAAAACAAGTACAAGTACCGTTACGTAGCTCTACGCTAGAATACACGGGGTGTATCTACAGACTGTAATGCGAAACACTGTTAGCCGGATGACAGGATGAAATTCACGATCCGCTGTGCTACCCTATTAAACGCGTCGAGATAGGCGAGGAGTGAAACGTGTACGGAGGTGTTGGTCCTACCCGGATGACGATGCACCGGCCACGTTTTTGTATGTCGTGTTCTCCCTTCATTTTGTGACGTTCGTACTACGAGATTTTCTCTATTTATTTGTTCTCTTTCTCTCTCTCTCTCTCTTTTTTTTTATCGTGCATATGCATGTACTTAACGTACGACGTTATAAACGAAGAAAGAAATAATTTTTGTGAAAAAAAAAGAAAGAAAATAAATAAATAAAATAAAGAACATTATAGTCTCATTCTGCTCGTATAATTTACATTCGACATATTTGTTTTCTTTTATATATATATATATATATATATATATATATATATATAGTATTAGAACAAGGCGTGTCGATTGGGAATACACCGTGTATAGATGGTGGAGCGTCAAAAAATTGGAAAAATTCGCTTATCCAGCGTAGCGACGCGAACGATACCGCAAACTGCAGTCGTTTGTCGGTAGTGCGTTCTGGTCACTCACCCTCTCCGATTTTCTGGCCTTCTTCCACCTCGTCGTTCCGGTAGTACCTACTCATTCGGCAATACTCGCTCGACAGTACTCGCTCGTTTTTCGATTCGACGCAGAGACAATGAAGTTCTTATCGCTGGTGACTATCGCTTCGAGAGTCGATACTATGCGAGCGTTGTTTTTCCGATTTTTTTTCTCTCTTTTGCGTTCCTCCTCGTTTTCTCTTTTAGTTTACACTGCTGATTTTCGTAGCTTTCACCGAACGAACGAACGAACGAACGAACGAATGAACGAACAGAACAAACGGGCCAGTGTCCGTGCGTTTCGATCATGCTCTCACAAAAACGAACAGAGTCAACGAATTTCATCGGCGGCTTTCTATATCGATAGGGTAGCCACCGATCGTCCGCCACTTTTCACTTTAGCCTGTTCAATATTCATATCGCGTTGCGTTCTACGTGTCCGTTACGTTTACCAAAATAGAATCGAACGATTATCGATGTTCAGCAAGCGTACCTTTAGGTAACCGCTGTTACGAAAAAGAACATGCGCCAACTTTACAAATATCTTGACAAGTTTTTTCTTTCATTTTTGTTCCTATTTCTCATAAGAATATTTGTCGAAGAATTTATTTATCATTTAAAGTGAATATATTATAGGATTATTAACTTTCTTACACAGTTATTATAGTTTACATAGAATAAGAGAATGGATATTTTTTTTAGTTTTCAATTGAAATTCAAGGATCGAAATATAATATTCTTTAACAAAATATATTATATTTGAACAGTTTTGATGAGACTACATTCGTAAGAACAAATAAATCGATAAAATCGAGGTAAGAAATAAATGTTAATTAAGTGAAGGAAAGGATACGGTAAGAGATCAGGGTTTGAATGATAGAATAATTTGAAATCTAAAAATCACCTTGTAAGATACATGCCAATATTTTCTTAAGGAAGAAAGAAGAAATAGAGAGAAACCAGCGATATCCTATTAAGAATTAAATGTAGCTATTAAAAACAATTCAGAAGAGAAGATCTTTTCGTATCACTTATTTATTTAGTTTTCTAAAACGATCTGGAAAATTTTCGAAAGTTCGATAACACTTAATGAAATCAATTAGTTTGCGATAGTGAGTTTTAATCTGTGACGGTCAGTTTATAAGTCCGCGTTGATAAACTAGTCTGTAAAACGATTAGTCTATAAAAATTAGTCAATTTATTAAACTGTTTGTCTGTCGATAACCATAAGGTTAATTAAGAAGGTCGATTATTAATAAAATTAGTTATTTAGTATTCCGAATGTGTATATATATATATATTTATTTATTTCGTAACGTTTAAGTTTGTAGTTCTACGGACGAGTGACTATTTGTTCTGTACCACATTCGTATCCTACAATTTCGAGGACGATATTATTACTGCCTTTAATATTTTCTGATATTTTAAATTATAAGTATTATCCGCGAATCCTCTTATTTCATTATTCAGAGCAAATACGCATATTCGAGATGCGAAAAGGAAGAGAACGATGTTCGACGACTTTATCTTGCTTTACCGCGCGAACGCTTTCGAATATAATTTTCGCTTAGTTCTCTCTCTCTCCCTCTCTCTCTCTCTTTCGAGTGTTAGACGTACGTAGAGCGTATGAATAGGTATTCGCGTGACCAGTGTGCACTTAACCGCGTTTTGAAGGAGGGGAACTAAAGCCGAGAGGTGAAAACAGCCATTAATTAATTAGTCGCCAAATCGGGCAATCACCGGTTCCACGCTTGATCGATGAACCGAATCGACTGATTACTGGATTAGAGAGAAAGCGAGTTGCGGTACTTTGTCCAGATCGCCATGCCGACGATGATAATTCGAACATCCGCGGGACGGGACTACCAGGGTTCATCGAACATACCAATAGTTCGCGTGCACGTACGCGAAAAACGATTCGCTTATTGATCTCCCGATGCGCTCCGACGCGCATTTCAATGTGCTTAATCGTGATCAACGAGACACCACGTCGTGGTTGCGTTCTCTACTGCATTACTATAAATTCGTCCACTTGGTCGCTCTTAGGACCCGTTTCGTTTCTATGAGAAAATAATCTATTCGAAAATAATATCCTTTTTATTTCTCGTAATCTTTATAGAGATCTAACTGGAATAGTTTTAATTTCAGTAGACACGGAAAGTGTGGAAGTAACCGGAAGAGAGACGATTTACATCGAACGAGGAACGATGAGAGAAAGAGAGAGAAAGAGAGAGAGAGAGAGAGAGAGAGAGAGAAAGAGAAAGAATGCAAAGAATGAAGTAAGAGGAGAAATGCAAAAGTTTGAAAACACGTCAGAGTGAAAGAGAAAGAGAAAGAGAAAGAGAGAAAGAGAAAAAGAGAGAGAGAGAGAGAGAGAGAAAGAGAGAGAGAATGGGATATTGTTCTAACGGAATTTCATCTAACTTTTTAAGCGTGAATACGTTAAGAAAATAAAGTCTGCGAATAGAAACGAGAATCGAAATCGCCTGTTCGCGCAAGTGGTAAGGCATAAAAGAACGGAGATATTCAATTTCTTCGTAAGTTTTATCGGTTAAAAGAAAATCGTAGGCGATGGTTCGACAGCCGGTGAGTATCTTACACGATACCAGAGAGAATCGGTTATCGAACGTACGCGTTCTACGAAGTGGCTGTGATTTTTAACTCTGAGAAAAAGTGAATTTAAAAGGTACGCGAGAAAGGTATGAGGAAAAAGAAAAAAAAAAAATGGCTCAAGGGTCTTCCTCTCGCTATGCTCGTGTCGTGATAATTAACTCTTAATTATGTACGTTATGCGCGCGTTAAGAATGCGACGATAAACGAAAACGACCGACGATACCATACCACGATCTATAGACTATTTCAATGAAATTTCCAGTTCTCTTGGGTGAAAGAGAAAAAGAGAACGAGAAAGAGAGAAAGAGAGAACGTAATCGGTGAAAAGGAAAAAGTGAGAAAGTAAAAGAAAATGAATAAAAAAAAAATATAAAAGATGAAGGAAGGTTCAGAAGGGTGCACATTAAACGGTCGCGTATTCATCGTTTTCCGTAGCTGTAATTACCCGCGTCGATTCGATCGTTCTCTCGATCGATCGATGATAGGCCTCTAACCAATCGGGAGAGGCTAGATTCGCGCGCGAACTTTCGCAACGCTTCGTGCATACGTGATTAACGTAAGGCCTATTAAAGGCGCGATTGGATACGAGAGGTTAAATGCCTTCCTTCGTTCCATCAAAGTTTATGCGACGATGCACATTTCAGGTGATAACGTTAAAGCGAAAAGATTTTATATAAATGTGTGTGTGTGTGTGTGTGTGTATAAATGTACAAGTACGTTCGGTTTAAATGTACATGCGCGATAATTTCCTTACGTATTAAAAATGCATAAAATGTTTCAGACGAATGTTGTATGGTGTCGAAGGGGGACAAATTTTAATGATAATTATTAAAACTTTGTGATAATCTCGGAGAGCTCTGGGAAGGGCACGTTAAAATTTTTCAACGAAACATTATATTCTTTATTACATATTCTTGTTGGTGATGTCGATTCGTTTTTAAAACATTAACTAAACATGCATTTTCTATGAGCCGTTGGTGGTTTATTATTAAGCTTTAAATTTACTATGACTAGTCCGGCATCAGCGTTAGCCGAGGTATACCCTAGGGAGATAGCTCGGTTGGACTTTGTGCGTTTTTATACGAAAAAGAATTGAATTGTACCACATCGATGAAAAATGTATGAAATATATTTTTAATAATGAAGGATATGTGAAAATATGCTAATGCTTGTGTCATGCCAATTTCAAGAACCGAATAGAAGAGAACATAATAGGATAGAACGGGACAGAACAAGACAGGGAAGAACAGAACGTCCAATAGAGGACACAGGATCAGGATCGGCATAGTTGGTCGGGTCTGGTCGGTTGGGCTCGATAGATCGTGTCGGTTCGAGTCAGGTGGGTTTAGGTTTTGTTTGCAGTTCCGCCCGAGGTTTCGTTCCGGGGTTTCGTTCCGGGGTTTCGTTCCGGGGTTTCGTTCCGGTGTTTTGTTTAGAATTGTGCCCGGAGTTTTGTTCCGCGGGGTTTTGTTCAGAATTTTATTCGCGGTGTTTTCTCTGCGTTACGTGTGATTTCGCTCGAGATTTTGTTTGGGTTTGCGCCTAGGATGCGTCTGAAACATTAGTCAAACATTTTTTGCGTTTTTAATACTTCGAAAAATAATCACTCGTATACATTTAAACCGCACATATTGTATGTAGGTGTATATATATGTACACACACACACACACATATATATATATATATATGTATATAAATGTTTATATGCAATGATTTTATTTTGATTTTTATTTCTTTCTTTGTGAATCCGGGGAACATAATAAATTATAATCTTTCTGTTAGAACGGTATTACTTTTGCATGGTGTTCGTGAGTATATTTTACGATAGGAACGAATGGCTTTTTCGTCGAGTATAATTTCCGGACACACATCCGAATAGAATTCTTTTTCGGACAAAATTCCTTTTGCGAGGGCCTGAAGGAAAGTGATGGTAGAGTGTGAGTGTGTGAGAGGGGGAGAAAGAGAGAGAGAGAGAGAAAGAGAGAGAGAGAGAGAGAGTAACGGAAAAAGCGATCGGTGAAAAGCGGGTACAACGACAAGAGGAAGAAAGGAAGAAGAAGTGACGATGGGAAGGTAATAAGGTAGCCGTTTGTCGCTCGAAGTGTCAAATAAGCGCATCGAGCCGCCCGTTAACGTTGCTCGATCTTTTCTTCGACGTTCCATTTCACCTTAGTCCCTGTCACATTCCTTCGCGCTGGTTCCTATTTCTTCAGGCGATGTTTGGAATAATAAGGCTGTGCTGGCTTCGTTGCGATGTACCACCAAAGACAAATAAAGGGAACCGTACGTCGGTGTGATATCGTTCACGAATCTACGATCGAGTTTATTTCTTCTCTTGTAAGGAATCTATTATTGAGCCTTTTGCGGTTTATCTTCTTTTCACGTTTGTCATTTAGAAATATTTACAGACGATCCATGGCCAAAAGATCGCGTTGCATCCCTACCAAATTTTCGATTCTTCAATTTTCTTTTCTGTTTGTTAAACGAGAAACGATTGATCTTCGACTCGCTAAGGTTAGGATATATTGCATAGAAAAGAAGTATTTCCCTTGAAGAGAGAAACATTTTGAGGCTCTTCGATTTTTCCAACTTTTCGATATCCTACAAAGGGGAATAAAAACGGGAAAGATATCCACGATGAAACATGATAGCGAGTGACCGAAGTACGCTACAAAGGGAGATCGATCGTTCTAGCGTGCGATAAGGGTGGTAAACGCTAAACCACGAGGAGATGCAAAAAAGAATGAATGTATTTTCACCGTTTTACTATCGTTCGGTTAGCTTTGAAAAAGCATTTGAACGATCCCGAATAGTTATATCTTTGGTATTAAATTTGACGTTAATTCGCACGCGAGGATTCGTGCGTTTCGTCAAAAGGATCTCGTCTTTTCGAGATCATTGGATGATAGCGATGATACGGCGATTGGTATCCGCGAGAAAGTTATCCGAGGGTTTACTAGCTAGAACGATAGAATTCACTAAAGCAGGTATAATGCAAGCAGAAATGTGCATGCCCACATAGATACGCTCTTAGGATCGCGCGTGAGAACGGTAAATTAACCGCGCCGCGTCGAGCGGGACTTTATAATCCGGAAATTAAAGGTGTATTATATCCGGAGAACGAGGGTCGAGGGTTGCTAGCCATAGCGCAAGAGAGAAGGGGGAGAACCTTAGTAGTGGTGCTAGTGTAGAAAAGGGGGAGGAAGGGTTGTTTCGAGAGAAGGCTGCCGGAGGCAAAAAGAGGAAGGTGGAGTCGAGGTTGGTAGTAGAGGTGGTGGTAGAAGAGAAAGAGGATGGTTAAAAACGGGCAAGTACTTGGTTTAAGAGAGATAGAAGAAACGGGAGAACGCGAAGAGGTAACTTTTCTTATAAGATCTAAAGTTTCCGCGTGCGGAGGCGCGTTTCTAGCCCCGGACTTTTCCTGGCTTCGTCCCACCGAAGCCCTCTCACCGTCTCGCTTTACTACTACTACCAGTACCAGTACCATCATCACTAATACCACCATCACGATCCAAGCCGTCCGCTTCGCTGCAGTAAGACGAGCCGCGGCGGGAAATATTAGAGCTTTTAAACGTCGTTATTAGTTTGCACTGTGAGCCGAATAACTTCGGAGCTTTTCTCAGCGATATCTTGAAGATTCGACCGATGTGCCCGGTGGCTGTTCCTTCGGTATATACCTCGATCCTGTCGAATAACACTTCGACCATCTAAGTGCTTAACTCTTAACTCGAGAGGGCTTGCCGGCTAAGAGCGATCTACGATGGAAAAGAATCGTTCTGTTATTAACACCGGTTGTTACCGCGATAAGATATCGTATTGTCTTTTCTATGGGTCTTCGATGTTATGCAAACTTTCGATCTGATATCGGTTTTTACGACTCCTTACAAAAAGGAACGTCTCTTTCATATTTCTTTTTTTAAATGCATTATAAATTTCCTCGTCATTAAAGAGAAACTCGATCGAACATAATGTGTATGAAACCATACCGATCGTTGATTACAAATTTTGTCGTCTAGTTAAATAACAAGGATAATTTATACCGCAATAGTTAACTCGATTTTCTACTAAGATAGTAAGATAATTTCTCTCTTTCTCTTCGAGTAATTAGAGAGATACGGTATTTTCTACGCGTTGTAATACCTTCTGTAGGCAACCGAAGAGGAAACCATCTCTGGAGGAATGACATGCAATTGCAAAGTTTAGCGAGATCCGGCTGGAACCTTCATTTCCAAGGAAGAACGGGCGAGTGAGTTGAAGGAAAAGCGAGATGGAAAGAGAGGCCGTTTGAGAGAAAGGGAGAGATAAAGTGGAAAAAGGAAAAAGGGAGAGAGAGAGAGAGAGAGAGACAGAGGGAAGGAAGGAAGGAAGATAGATAGATAGATAGAGATAGAGAGAGAGAGAGAGAGAGGGAGAGAGAGAGAGAAAGAGCAGAAGACGACGTCGAGTGCAGCAACTTTAAAGTAGAAGTTATTATTGGTTTAACCTGAATTGGGTATCCATTTTCCAATCACCATGGTAAAAGCAAATCGTGAGGGGAAAGGGAAATTAAAGTTAACATACCTCGAATCGACCGACTTACATGATGCATTAAAAATGCATCTAGTATGTGCAAGTAAAAATGACATAACTACGACGTGGATAAATTATTAGTGTCTTTATGAAATAATTATTATGATAGTTTGAACGAAAAGAAAGGGATAAATATATTTTCATTTAGGGAAAAGTGAATGAATGACTCAGATAAATTCACATTGATCTTGCGACGTGTGTCATGGATAGGCGTATTCCGCGATTAAATCGATGGGACCTATGAATCATCGTACGCATTCATACGTACGCATACGTATGAACGAATCTACGTTATGCACCGGGACAAGAGAAATGCGTTATTATCGTCGGGAATTTCGTACCTCTCATACCTTTACATTCATTTTTTTCCCCTTCATTTCTCATCAACATTTATCGATTTCTTGAAATTCCTCTTATTTCTCGCAATTCCTATTCCAACTGCTCTCATTTGTTTTTTCCTTTTTTTAATCCCTTCGTGAATTTTATTAAATTCATCGATTTATGAAAAAATGAAAGAAAAATATTCTTGCTTTTATAAAATAATTCTTTCTTACGATGTAAAAGACAATTTTTATTTTAACATTTTACGAAGCGAACATTCTCTCCTTCGGTCTCCTTTATCGAGCGAATAGCAAGAGCGACCTTGCGTTATCGCGCTCATGTTACGTTATTTTAATCGACCTAACGGAAGGGTAACCTTTTAAAAATTCACTTTGCTTTCTTGCGAATATAAAGGGGATCGCGTAAATATACGTTTTATTTATTTTGTACCAAGTTCGAAAGATAATTCTAACATTTGATATAAGAGGGGTAATAATCTGTTGTTTTCGGGATAACACGAGATAATATAGTATAGTTTAGAAAAATACGTGGACGTGGCACGTAGCGTTAGGTGCATCGTACTTCATAGTCCTACGAACAGCCGATAACAGCAACATTTGTGGATAACTATGATAAGGTATAGTTAATTCTTGTCTGAATTTCCCAAGTGGCATACGCTATATAATTATGAGTGTGTGTGTGTATGTGTGTATGTGTGTATATGTATATATATATAAAATATATATCGTTTAATCTTTTTTCCATCCTTTTCCGGCACACTTTCATGCCAGAAGTGGCAAAGAAAACGAGCAAAGGAAAGGATCGAAGAAACTACCCTAAACCTTCGACGAGTAAACGTATTGAGGAAAATCGAACGCGTTCTAACCGGTGCACGTTTTCCATTTCCGTTTAAACAAACTGATTTCTTCGTCTCCGAGTGAATGGTATCTCGTGCGGTTAAGGGAAGTAAAAAAAAATACATACGATCTCGATTTTTCAAATATAACGTCGCTTCGGGGATATCCAATTTCGAACTGACTCTGTCCAAGTTTAAATTAGATTTAATTATTGATAATATCACCATAAAGTTGTAATTATCGTACCCGCGTTCTTTCGTAACGTGTAGAAACACGTTTACGAAAAGATTATCAGTAAAAGTTACTTTTCGGTAAATAATTAAGGAGAAACGATAAGTTTCGTAGGATCGAGAGAAAGAAAGAAGAATGTGGTTTAGCTTGCGGTACGCGGGCGACGATTACCGGAGGAAATTACCGTGCGGTTTCACCATTCCCTGAACTCCTGACCCCGAGTTCGGACCGGTACGCTCGTTAGACCGATCGTGGCTTAAACCCCTCGCGAATTTATATCACGTCCGGCCCTCTTATCGGCACGAGAAAGCTTCGAGATAGGTGGAAGCGGCTAGAAGAGCGTCAACTACGAAATTCCAACTCGGTCGATGTATGTACTACGTTAGTACGTAGATGGTATGTACCTATATACATGACGTTACCAACTGAACGATACCTACGACTTTTAAAACTTTTCAACTTATCTTTCCTTCTACCCTTACTTTCCTTCTTTTCACTCCGTTTGAAAAATCATTTCGCAGTATCGACACTTGTTGCTGCCGTTCCATAGGAACTTTTCGACTTGAAACGATCGGAAAGAAGTAGTACCTAGGTAGCTAAATATATATATACACACACTCGCGATATCGTAATTATGATAGACGTACCTTTTATATCGCGTGAAAAAGTAGTTGGTATCGTCGTTCGAACGTTTCTCACTTTTTTCTTATTTATGAGAACCGATAGAATACTATCGTCGGTATAACCTTTACGCTTACTTTGCTTATACACGAACGTAATTCTAGAAACGCATTGTAGTTTTATGGTATTATTGAGTAAGTGTATTGTATACTTACGAGCGACTCTGGAAGGTAGTATATCGTTTTCCCCGTGGATAACTTTTCGTGCATGACGAATAGTGTATGCGTAAGAAGATAGCTTGAACGAATATGGACGAGGCCGAAGACCTTGGATGCTGTGATCGATCAAATACTTGACTGTTAAGACGATGATCCGACGTTGCATCTTCCTACCATACATAATATCTCCTTCATGATTCTCGCGATTCTTTACTTTCCTTCTCTTTTCTTTTCTTTTCCTTTCTTTTCCTTTCTTTTCTTTTCTTTTCTTTTCTTCTCTTCTTCTTTTTTTTTTTCTTTTTTTTTTTCCTTCCGCCTTTAATAATCTTTATATACTTCAAATGCGATTAATTATTTTATATCACATTTATTATATACCTATATATACATTTTAAATTACGGCTTAAAGTATCCCTTTTTGATAGATAATTTATTGAAGGAGAAAGACATCCGGTCTTAAGAGATTACGACTTGGCTGACAATATTGACGGAGTTTCCTCTCATAAAATACGATAGCACAAGACGAGCCACCATCTAGTTATTGCCTATAAAAGAGTTCGCTATAGATCATAGAAAAATGTTTCGAAGATTATCGGTAATGTGGATAGACTTGCCATTTCGTACGTTTCGCATTGATAAATATTTTGTATTTCTCGATAAATCTAGATATATGTATATAGGGTGGTCCATTTAAATAACGTCACCTAAATATCTCGTCGAATTGCAATATAAACAATAATTTTTTATTTAATGTCTCAATGGTATCAAAGTTGAGAACTAATTTATTTATAAATCTTCCAGATATTATTAAGACGATAAGAAATATTTTTTGCATCATTACAATTCAACGAGATATTTAGATGGTCTTAGTTAAATGGATCACCTTATATACATGTACGATTCAATTTGAGAAAACGTTCAAGCATTTATTTCAGTAATTATCGTTCTGTCGAACTCGCACGATTACATACGAGGGTAGATCTTCTCTTTATGATCAATCGATTGTGAATTTAGTTAATCGATCACGTCATTATCATTCACTTTTTTAGCTCGAATGGTTTCTCTTGGCACTTTTATCGCTCTCTTTTCTTTTTTTTTTTTATGTCAATAAAAATTGCTGTAAAATTCAACGTAGGAGGATATCAAACGATTAACATTAATATTGTATTTTATTATAAGACCTATCCACTATTTACGCAAATAATTTTATGTAAACGGGTATAATGAGTATACTTTCGAGAAGGGTAAAACGAGAGAGAGAGAGAGAGAGAGAGAGAGAGAGAGAGAGAGAGAGAGAGAGAGAGAGAGAGAGAAAGGAAAAGAGGAACTCATGAAAGATTCATCATTATAGAAATGACGTTGTTGTAGTTGTCATCGTTGTAGTAGCTACAGGATTCCAACCCTCGTTGAGTACTCAAAAACCTACTCCAGGGTGCTTCGGTTTAGTTTCATTTTCCCAAGAGATACAGGTATAACGTGCATATCCTTTCTTCGAAGGGAGAAAGTAGCGAGGCACGTGGGTACCTGACACTCGTTCTGTCTGCCGTCAAGGACTCAGAATAGCAAGCGATATAGATGGGATAATTGCGGATAATTTGCGGCGTCGATTGCTACGCGTTCTCCACTTCAGCCACCCTTTTCGTCGGTGCCTGTCCCCTCATTCCCCCAAATTACCATTCCCTTCGCTTCCTGCACGGACCTGTTCGGCGCTTTCTCACCGCCAACACAACCACCACCACTACCACCATCACCACTGTTATACCTAACTACTTCTTCCACTATACTACTACTAGTACCACCTGTACCCGATGTTACATGTACCTTGAAACTTTCTGCGTACGATTCCTATTGACTACAGTATCGATTTGCGAAGTAACCATTCCCAATAGAACGCTGAATTGTTCAATATTTGATATTTTCTAAAACTATTCTACACTAGAAACTTTCTTTGATATACGTTAAGTACGTCCATTATATCATTAGATATGTAATACTTGAAACATTATTGTAGTGCTATATTACGTCCACGTTACTCGTTGAACATTCATTATTTAAAGTCTTGCGGATAGAGCAGCAACAAGTGTTCAAGGACATCGTTATACTTCAACGTTCGTCGTGGACATCGTTATACTTCAACGGTAGCCATGGACGAAGATTTATTATGTCAAAACCAAGCTGTCGCCTTGCCTCTGCATTTACAAGCGCTGGAATGTTCGAGATTTAACGATTCGTGCCAGGACAAAATTAATATTCTGTGAATATTTAACAAAATTTCTTCGACATTTTTATTAATCCAAAATAATTCAAGAAAATATGAATCTCATGCTCGTTCGTTCATTCATGCGTAAAAATTTGATAGCTCGACTTTAAATATCGCCATGGACATTTTGGGACTATGAAACCTGTTAAATATTTTACAAAGAACATTTACCATATTGGCATAAAAATTCAATCTAAAGATATCGATTTGAAATCTTATTTTTAAATTTTTATTTGAATTATTAAAATAACAGAAAAATATATACTCTGTGGAAGATTATATTTAATAATTATAAAAATAAATATCCTTTCTCTTTCTTACATTTTTCCTGCATATATATTTTGTCGTTGTAAAGCCGTTAATCCTAACGTTATTTTCTGGGCATTACGCGTGCGTAATAATATTTTGGCCGGGTAGAATAATCTATGTTGGGATAATCCCTTGCACCGAAGGCGAAAAATGTCGTTGAAATTGGCACGAAAACGATTGTAGTAAGAGGGCATTATCCTTTAGAGAGAGAAAGAGAGAGAGAGAGAGAAAGAGAGAAAGAGAGTCCATAACATTCCATGGCCGAGGGAGTTTATCTTGCGACCTTAGTCATCGACTTCATGACCGTGGGCTTTCCGGAGGGATCGAAAAGGTTTCGACCTTCGTCCGTCCACTTGGGCGATGTTCAGGATAGGTACGTATGATGATCCGTAAGAGCGAGTGAGGAGAGAGAAAGAAAGAGAGAGAGAGAGAGAGAAGTGAGTTAGAGTTAGAGTCGATCGTAAGGACAATCTTATACCGTCGGAGGATTTTGGAAGGACGAGCGATAGGCATTCGAACGGTAGTGGAAGGTCGCCCTTTCGATCGTTCGTCCTTCGGAGCCGGTGTCCCTTATATCCTCCCAGGTTTCTTATAAATTAAATTAAATCGGTATAATTTGAGAACGTGCTTGGACACGCCCAGTAAGTCTTGCTGCGCTCGCGAGATCTAAACTTTGCGTCGATCCAGCTGGAATTCGTGGCTACGAGCTACCCACGCGGAATGTATATATATATATATGTGTGTGTGTGTTAGGGTGTACGCAAGCTTTTACACAAACACAGAGAGATAAAGATAGAAATAGATAGATAGAGAGAGAGAGGAAGAGAGAGAGAGAGAGAGAGAGAGAGAGAGAGAGAGAGAGAGAGAGAGAGAGGTAAAGAGAACGAGACAGAGAAAGATAGAGAGATGGACTGACACATGGATACATACATATATACGAAGAGTCGCTCACGCTCGACTAAATAGATCGTACCGGGACCGATCCTCGGGCTTATTGGATCTCCCTCACCCTCGGAAAGTGGTCAAAATTTCACTTACTCTATTCCCGATCTCCCTCGGGGCTGTGTCATCCTGACCAAGCGAGAAGCATGCATTGTACGCATTCGCGCGTACGTTTATCTAAACGATTTTGCCAGACAGCTTCCTCTCTCTCTCTTTCTCTCTCTCTCTCTTTCTCTCTATCTATCTATCTATCCATCTTTATCTCTGTTTCTCTTGTGCCTCTAGGCTATGTCTTCCCTTTCACCATACGCGTTTGAGTGCAAAGAAGACGATCGATTGAGCGATTTCACGCGTATCTAATTTACGATGCATGGGATCGGTGTAAGCACCAGCAATCGACGTAACCGATACGTTATTAATAAAGCGATCTTTATTCAAATTTTCCTCTCGTCGGTTCACTTCGTTGCCGGCAGATACGATCTTCGCTTCGAGGCACGAACGTGGCGCCCGCTCGTAAGGAGAGAACATCGTCTTTATCTTATTTTCTCTCTCTCTCTCTCTCTCTCTCTCTCTCTCTTTCTCTCTCTTTCTCTTCGCTTTCGTTCACGATTATAGAGAAATAAAAGAGTAGATGAAGTAAGTATACGAGAAAACACTGCACACCATAGGGAAGGTAAAAACGATGCCCAGATTAAGGCTGCTCTTCGAACCCTAAGCAAGCATGTATTTATGGTTCCACCTTAGTCAAGCGGAAGAAAAAAGAAATTAATATAGAGGATGATTCAAATGATCGTTCGATCGCGTTGATATAGTACGACTTTGTTCTTCACGAGGTACACCGACGGGTGTCTTGTTTCTTTCTTATTTTTTATTATCTTTTGTTGTTATTATTTTTTTCTTTTCTCCTAATCTTTTCTTTTTCTTTTTCTTTTTCTTTTTCTTATTTTAACCACTAGCTACGCACTTTATCCTTCGTTGGTTTCCCTTTCCAATCTTTAAGAAGATGTTAGCGTCTAAAGGTTCTCTACACCGTCAGAAGTTTTTTTATTTATTTGACTTAACCGCGTAAGTTGGTGGAAGGTATATAAAGTGAACCGGTCGACGTACTCGAGTGAAATAACGAAGCGTGGGTAGGTCTAGTCATGTAAAATAAGGGAACGATCGCAGGGAAAGAGACGGATAAAAGACGATAGCGAGAACCGTGGAAGAAGAGCATCTCGATTCTACGGTGCCGATAATTTACGAACTGGTACGATCGAAATCACCCCCTGGCGCGATTTAGGAGCCAATTTCTAAAGTGCGAGGCGTTGCTTCTACTTAGACGTTGCTCGCTTTTAGAGGATCGAACGGCATGACGAGGGGATGAGAAGGGCTAGAGAGGCGATGGCGTCTGCAGCGGCGAAGGTGGAAATCGAAGCGGTAGAACGATAGAAGATGGAAGCTTCGATTTCAATTTAAATACTTCTTTTGCCTTACTTTAGGTCAGTGGCCTTTCTTTTTGATCAATGTGATCTCTATTTTACGTGATCGGAGATGTGTTAGTTATTACACTTGTGTAGAAGCTAATGAAAGGTACGGTGAAGATGGTACGACATTAAGGTAGAAAGGAAATAATGAAAGAAGAAAAAGAAAAAAGAAGAAAGAAAGGAAAGAAAGAAAGGGAGGAAAAAAAGAGAGAGAAAGGCAGAAAGATAGGGTGGTACTTCTTACCACGAGTGAAATCCAATATTTGGACAACGACGAAGATTCTTGAAAGTTCCATCTCTACCACTTAGTTCTTAGAAATTTATATCGTTCTGCAATTTATCTCGCATTACGCCCCTCTTTCGTGGCTCTTCGATACAAATCTAATAAGCGGCCAGCCGTGACGATAAATCAGATCGCGTTAGCTTCAGGTGACGCGAGAATCTTCGAAACTTTATGTCCTGCAAAGGAAACCTTGCGTCTGAGGAGGAAAGAAATATCACAGTTGGCGCTATCTTCTTATCTTCTTATGAGCGTATAGTACCAATGGAATCGTGTTGCAATCTTCAATTCGTTGGTATCCTTTATTTTTCATGAACATTTATTAACGAGGAGTCGATTCTTTAAATGTCTTTGTCTTCATTTAATAATTATCTAATAAAAGTGAAGATTTCCTTCTTTTTTTTTTTTCTTTCCTTTCCTTTCCTTTCCATTTCTTTTCTTTTCTTGTCCTTTCCTTTTTTCTTTTTCTTTTTTTTTTTTTTATATCTCTACCCCTTAAAAGCGGCTCGTTGATGCTTACGGACGACAATGAACGACGCCATCGGTATTGGATCCTGCAAAGAAGCATTTAATAGAATTAATTAAGGCGCCCCGAGCTCATAAATGTCTTGCCATCATAAAGCGCGATCTCATCGTCGATAAATTAGAAAATTGTTTTTCAAGGAATAAGTGGTACAATAAAGGGACAACATCCTATCTTTAATATTATCGAGATAAGAAACGTCTGATATAAACGTTAAAATATATCGTACGTTCCATCGGCTTTTTCTTGAATTGTTTCCCTTTTTTATTATTTTTCTTCTTCCTCTTCCTTTTCTTCTTCCTCTTTTTTTTTCTCTTTTTTTCTTCCTCTCCCCCCTCCCCCCCCTCTCTCTCTCTCCTCTTCTTTTCATTCTTTTTCCTAGAAACACAAGTAGGAATGACCGTGGAAGAAGCAACGAACGACAATAGAAGCCATGTGTACTTGAAGCAAGAGCGAGAGACGAGAAATTATAGCTCGGCCACCGACCGCGAGAGTATGGAGGAGAATCGAAGAGAAGAGGAGCGAGACGATGTAGGGGGTGCCCCTTCTCACCAATTAAATCGAATTACTCCAATTCCCGTAAGGGTAACGTCCATCTAATTATCGCTTGACCGAAGCACGTATTAATAGCAGAGCTGTGAGTTCTCCGTCTCTCTCAGTCTCATAGCCGATCCAACGAGCTTACACTTCTTCCCCTCTTCCCTTCCTCCCTCCTGCTTCTGCTCTCACTCCCTCCTTTCCCGCTTTCTCTCTATCTCCTTCTTTCTCTTTCTGTCTGTCTGTCTCTCTCTCTCTTTACCATTCTATTCTCCAGCATCTCTCATCTCGCTGGCATCCGCGTGCGTACGCGTAAACCCAGCCCGCCCGTCCATATATAGAGGTATGTACTTATGTGTACCATCGACATCGCCGCCGACGATACTTTAATGACCAAGAAAAGAAAGTGGCGCGTATATTATGTCGTACTCTGGCCTGGTCGAGTTATGAGATCAACGGGGGTTAAATCGGTCTTATAACGGCAAGCGGTTGTAATGTAGGAGTCGAACCTCCATAACTCGGTGGAACCCGACGACATTATCGTTGCTTCTGGATGAGACTCGAGGAGAGATAGTTTTTTTCGTTTTAAGTCTAACGAATCTGACACGAAAGGTCGTCCTCTTTGTGATCACGTCGAGGAATTTTGTTTCGTTCAGGACAATGATCTATGTATATATGTATAATAACATTCTTTCACCTTCGAGCAAATTCCTCTTCATAATAATGTTCTCTTTTATGCAAACTACAAACGAATCGTCCTTGGTTAATGTAAAACATTTTCGAAAGTTCTCTTCTAAGTCTTCTTTAGTCAAGCGTACAAAGTGATACGACATTTTCACCCATTAAATCCATTCGTACGACTTTACCAGGTTAACTATACTTTCGAAATACGGTTTCGCATAGATGTACGGGGAGTAAGTTTCGAGAAAGGAAACTACCCTTCTTCTTCTTCTTCTTCTTCTTCTTCTTCTTCTTTTTCTTCTTCTTTCCTATCCCAAACTCGTGACATAACTTTTCGAATGCAATAACTTTTCCCAGGGATTTTAACGCAATCTCATAGGTGAGATCAAGTGTCTGACGTGGCGTTGACGTTCGGCAAGAGAAATGTATAGTACGCGAGCCGCATATTTCTTATATACCCCTTTCCACTTCTTGTCATTTTATTTTCGAATTTTTCTTTCTTCAAAGTGAACAATACCACCTATCCGTGTTACATGCATTACATAGAGAATAAGATCGAATGCGAATGGAAATACGGATCGGTCATAGATACATAAAGTCTTTATTGTTTCTTGTTTAGATAGATCGAGCAAAAAAAAGGGGAAAAAAGAAAAAAGATTTTTTTAACCTTTAAATAATAAAAAAGCCTAGAAGAAAATTTGATTTGTAATGTCTAGAGACACTATTATCGACGTCATGATTTTGGATAGGTCTCCGAGAGACGTAAGGTAATTTAATCGAGTTCGAAACTTGGGACGATCCCTAACCTGTTCGGTGTCTCGCGTGATTATTAATGATATCGTTACTCAGGCCAGAGACCAATCGAAACGAAAATTTCTCAATAGAGACCTTCTCGTCGCCTTTCAATTTGCACATTAATGAATTTTTCAGCGGGTAGTCATCTAGCTCTCTCTCTCTCTCTCTCTCTCTCTCTTTCTCTTTCTCTTTCTCCCTTTCTCTCTTCTCTCTCTCTCTCTCTCTCTCTCTCTCTCTCTCTCTCGTTTTTTCTCCATTCGTCGAATAAACAGGCATGCTTCGGCTTCTCGTAATAACAAGCCGTTGTGTGCGCACCCTACCGACTGGGACGATGTAATAAACGCAAATCCCCGGTCGAACACAAATTGCAGCCACACCCACGCTTCTACGGAGGTCAAATATTCCCTGCTCCCTTTCTTCTTCTCTTTCTCTCACTCTCGCTAACTCTCTCCTTTTACCTTCCTTTCCTTAACATCCACGTCGTATCTTACACCCTCCTTTCTATTTTCCTTCCGTTTCTTTCTATATGAGTAAGGAACTTTCGAACGATGCGTTCCTTTTTCCTTCCTTCTTTCTTTCTTTTCTATCTATCTATCTATCTTCCTTCCTTCCTTCCTTCCTTCCTTCCTTCCTTCCTTTCCGTTGTTCGAATTTCATTTCGTTTCATTTTATAATAATTCAATAGTCGGCAAAACCAAATTTTGCGGGCAGTAGCTTATTTAATACCATATCTAAGAGAAAAGTATCTTTTCCTAGCGAGCGTCCTATCTGCGCTTGCGAGTGTTCCATTTTGAATATTATTGCCGCAATCAGTTTCCGAAGTACTTCTCCGTCGCGTTTGTGCTATTCGGGCACCGTAAGCGGATGAAATTGTAAGCAGCGCCAGCTACCACTTTATTTTACCCCTGCGCACGCGACTGCTTCCGAAGTCGATTAATATGCTAATTTACCTACTTCTACGAAAGTTAAATGCTCGGCGTCGCCGAGGGATTAAAGGGATAGCTATAGGTACATTGAGTCATAGATATTAGCGGTTATAGGCTCGTCGACGGAAGTTCTTCATTAATACGAAATTACCGATCAGATTTCAAGTGCTTTGAACAACGATTAGGCATACGAAATAATTACTTTCTTTTCTATTTTCTTGTTCTATCGATCTCTCGTATTTTTCCATGTTCTTTCTTGCTTCTTTTTTTCTTTTCTTTGTTGCTTTAACCACGATATCCATGAAATCTCTCTCCCTCTCTCTCTATTTCTCTTTCTCTTGAATTTCTTTCGAATCGACGAGGATGGTTTTATCTCGGGTACAAAAATATAAGATTCATAGGCGCATAAGTTGTATGTTTCTAGAGTGGATGGAGGTAGGTCTTTGCGAATCGTCGGAGCGCGAAAATCCGGAGAAACGCGTCGCATCGCGTCACGCGAGTGCCATGCGGATCTACGTCCGTCCCTTTCTCCAACGAGTTGAATATAAAAAGAAGTATATCTCTGTGTAGAACGAGTTAAGCCTGCTACATATCAATATACAGCTAGAACCCTTAGTGCCCTGGTAATTTGAGTCGCGACTTATCCGTGTCACCTTATACGTACATATGTAGCTACGTTACGGCTTTGCATCACTTTATATACAGTTGAGCTTATGTTTGCTCTATAATTCCAGCAGAAATTTAATCACAACCTTTCACTACTTCTTTAATTCTTCTCGTTCCAATTATGGCTATTATACATAAATTATTTGTCTATTCCAATAGTTCTTCGTTTATATTAACCGCATTTAAAATATAAAAGTATATTAAACACAGTTTCCAATTAGCTCGTATCGATTTTCTAATTTCGTATACGTTTTCGACTGAAAATTTACAGGAACGAACCGTTGTCCATTTTCTCTTGTTATTTAATAAAAATTTTCATCGATCGTAATGCTATATCAATAAACAGAACATGCATTTGTTGCTATTGAATTTGATTACTGTTACGTTATTATGTTATCCGAACGTTGACGTTCGAAAAGCATACATCTGGTTAGATATAATTTCGTTAGAATGTTCATATTTGTTCTACTAATATTCTATCCCGGTGAAACCATTAAGCTGATTTATAATAGAATTTTCAACTGAATTTTGAAAGAGAAAGAGGAACAACCAAAAAGATAGAAAGTTTAATATAGACCAGATCAAAACCACGTGACAAAAGATACATAGAATATATAAAAATAAATAGAGAGAAATACAGACAGACAAACAGAGAGAGAGAGAGAGAGAGAGAGAGAAAAAGAAAAGAAGAGATAGTGTCTAGCTAGGCCGCAAAAGCGTCGAATATTCTATCGCACCCGATCCGGAAAACGATCGAATCAGGATCGCTTCCTGGCGACGACTCTTCGTCGATTAAAATAACTCGAGAGCCTGGAATAGCAACGGAAGGATCGACAGAATTTCGCTGCTTCCGCGTTCACGCCCGGAAACTATTTCAATTTATACGCTCACGATAATTAATGACTATGTTTCCCATGTTCACCGCTCCTATCCTTTGCTACGATCGTTGATGTTCTCGGTTGCTCACAAATCGTGACGCAGATGTGCCGTTCAATGTGTAACGAAAGGAACTTTGACCTTGTATTATAAATGATATCGTAATCGGTAAGAGTAAATCGATTCGATTCGCAACGTTGAATCAAATCGAGGGAATAAAGTTCGGAGTAGAGTTATAGAGTCATGTTAATTTTTCACCAAAAATAAATAGGAATGGGAAGGGTCGACGAGGAGACGTTACGATTCGCGAAAGGAACTTATGCGAAATTCGATGTTTCCCAAGGGATTGTTTGCGTTCTCTTTCGTGATGAACGACGTGTTCTTCCCGCGGGAAAGGAGGCTAGACGTTAAGGATAGTAGAACGAGAGAACATGGGGGATCATTCTAAAAGTTTTTCACTACGTAATACGTAAACGCAGGGTCCAGAGGATTGGCGAAGGGGAACGACCGCATAGTATCTTACATACCGTCCCTTTTGGCTTTTATCGATGCCACGACATAAAATGGCCATTACTCTGGCCCTATCCGAAGTTAAATCAGTCATGAACGTCTCCCTTACTTCTTTTTAGATGCGCGAATAACTAGATATGTATTTACTTATCTTGTCTCTCTCTCTCTCTTTCTTTTTCTTTCTTTTTCTTTCTTTTTCTGCAAGAATTCATCGTCTTTGGGGCGAATAAACCATGGATGGACCACTGTCGCGTGGCTCTATTCTCTCTTTTGAAATGGCCCTTTCCCCAACCGGTTTTCGGCAAGATTTCTCCATAGGGGCAAGTCTGGCTGCAACGTTCTACGTGCTGCTTTGCCAAAGTACTTCGATGCTATTCTCCAGGGATAGAAAGAGATAGAAATAGAGCTGGAGAGAGAGAGAGAGAGAGAGAGAGAGAGAGAGAGAGAGAGAGAGAGAGAAAAGGATATACATTCACAAGCTCACCGAGTTATTTCCTTTATTTTCTTACAAGCAATGGACACAATGAGTATGAAACAAAATTAAATAGTTGTTGTTGTGGGATCGACTACTATAATAGTACTCGTAGTTCCATTTGATATTTCCATTCGTTGAATCAATAATGTAGTCAAAAGAATGATCAATTTAATAGAAGTCTTTCCTCGTCTTTGAACAAACACCGAACGAATTAATAATATCGAAGAAAATTTCTCCTCGTATTTTCTCCACTATAGAATAGTTATTTCCTTTCGACGTTTCCTTCGCAAACGAAGAACGGAAATATTTGGTCCTCTTTAATCTCTTTTTTTGCAGCAACAAAATGTAGCTAGCAATAAATCAATATTTATACTCTTTTTACTATATGAATAATAGTTCGTGTATTTAAACGTCCGTCGCGTAGCATAGCGTAGTGTTCGATCTTAAGAAAATAAAGTTGGAAAGTTATCACTCGATGTGACCGTTTAGTATTAGTTTTCTCTTTCTGTTTCTATTTTCTTTTCCTTTCAAGGAAAATGAAAACAATTCGCTGTGCGAATTTATGGGAAACGAACTAACATCGATCGAATTTCTTTAACGGGGCAAATATCTATTCTCTGCGAGCATATATGTCATGTTTTACCAAAAGCAATCGGTTCTTACCGCAAGAAAAGCGGATAACCATTTTACCGTGGCGTTAGTAGGACCGGAGGAGGATCGCAAACGGAGAACGGCGACCAGCGTTACGGAGTTACATTCTGGCTTTGCTCGTATTCGAACGAGTGGAACAAGAAGAACAACCTATTTTTATCGGCAATCGGGGTGGGTCCACGGAAGCTCGAACCACTTCGTCTTGCCAGGAGATACTTTACGTGCTAGAGAATTACCGTTTGCGGTCCTTTCGCGCGAGAGAAATAGCCGTGCCCGTTCTAAAGAGAGAAAGAGAGATTGCAACCGGCGTTTTTCAGTTTGTTAATTTAAAAGAAGAGTTAAGGGTGGAACGAATGCCAAGTGTAAGTGTTATTTATCAAGGATAACGCGTAGGGTTCAAAAAGTACGTAAATACATACGTACGTACTTATTTAAATACGTACACGCTCCTAATTTACAAGGTAATCGATAAACGAAAGAAATCGATAAAGAAATCGCCATCTGTCTAATATATTTGAGATCTCATCTTGAGAATAGACGTTCGAGAAATAAATCGAGTTTTTAATTCAACGTAAGACGATAAGAATGGTACGGAGTAAGAGGCCCCCGAGTAACGTCGATGAAGTAGAAGAAAAGTTTCGCGAACTTGATCCGTCGTAATGTTATCCGTCGATGACATAGCGTTAATTAGAATTTTCGTCGTATGAATTAGCAAAATTCCGGATAGACGTTCACTCTCTCTTCTTTATTCATGCCGAGCTTGTAAAAGCAATCGTAGCTTGAACTGTATAATCGGGGAAACGGAAATTAGCTTCGAAACTCTACGAGCGTATAACATCGAGGAGAGACGTTCGTTTCGCCCTTTTGAGGGGTGGGACGGGACGGGATGGAATTGGGTGGGATGGGATGGGATAGGATAGGGTGAGGTGGGATGGGGTGAGAGGGTGGAGTGAAGTTCCGGTAAAGTAAAAGTACTCAGTTACGAGGCGAAGTCAACGATTAATGGCGCGACAGTTAATCAACGAATTAGTGTTACATTCCGGAAGGAGAAGACGTAGAAAGCTTGTTGCATGCGAACGTAAACGTAAACATGAAGGGCATCGGGAGGGGGAGGGCAAGGGGGAGGGAAAAAGCTGATCTAAAAGAATTGCATTCATTAGAAATAAGAGGAAAAATAGAGAGAGAAAGAGAGATAGAGAGATGTCTTGGGAGACATAGAAGAAATTTAACGACGGAGAAAATGAGCGTTGAGCGTTTACGGCTCGACGACGAAGATATTAGAGAAAAGACGTGTTTCTTTCGAGGCGTGCGCATAAAGAATCAGGTTCTCGACGACGATAACGACGACGACGATGACGACGATGATGATGACGATGTTCATACATCGCAGATTTTGTTGGGACACAAAGTCAATTGACAAAGAATAGAGGGCCAAAAGTAATTTTACTGTCGTTTAATTAGACGCACGAGAAACATCATTTTCTACTTTACTTTTTATATTTTCTCGATCCTGAGATTATTGTATTTATTTCAGCTTTGTACATACAGGATGGCCGCTGAAAGATCGAAGAATTTGAAGAAGTCATAACTTGTTAATTTTCAATCTTTTTTATTTTATTTCTTTTTCCTATTTCTAGGTTATAGAGCATCTCTCGGGGATTAAAATAGTTACGTATAACCTTCAGCAATAATAAAAAAAATTAAAAAAAAAAAAAACGTGTTTCTATAAGTTATATTTGTTTCATATCATTCAGTTTTTCATTGGCCACCTTGTACTTATCAATGTTACATACATCCCTTATTATTTCTCTCTAATGTAAGTGTTTTTACGTTAGCTAATTGCTACGACAAAAGATAAAATATTTTTATCAATTATCTCGACAAAATTACTTTTATCGAACGTAAGCAGATACTACGGCAAAATGTTCCTAATGCGTTTCTATTTTATCGTTATATACTCCCTTCGATTTTTCTATATATCCTTCGTTACATTCTCCTTTTTATCCCTTTACACCTTCTGACATAGAAATAATATGGTACGGTGCGATCATAATCTATGATGGAATTCTACGCGGAATAATTTATTCAAGCGTTACGATCGTTTAGGCAATTTCCAGTCAGCCTACGAAATTACAAAGAGAAAACGGACGAATATGTCTCAAGTGTAAATGGAAACGCCAATTCAAATAAAGTATTTCATGATGTGATATTTACGCAACTAGGTAATGATCGTATTCTCGTTATATTTGCACGTTGTCGCAACCCCCGAATGCATTTCACGCATTGAGGGTGAATTAGAGAGTTATTCAGAGAAATCAGAGAGGGAGAGAGAGATAGGGATAGGGATAGACTAGTAATAGCCGGAAAAAGAGAGAAACATCAACACCTTGCATATCAGGGCTTTTACGAGCCTGAACGAGCGTAAGGGATGGGGAATTTGGCGGAATAAAGAATAAATAAGGGAGCCGACAAATACGGGGTCGTATAGAAATCGCGATGCTTACGTCGTCGTAAGCGATGCTAATCCTCTGTTTGCAGAAAATCCTAACGGTGGCTCTAGCCTGTGTACATGTAACAACGTGCCAGCGAAGGGTGTCTGGGAAAAGGTGAGGGACGGCATTCTACTTTTTCTCTTCTTCATTCTCGTCGGGAAATGCAAGAGAACGTCCATAAATCACCCGTTCATTCTAGCTAGGTGCATACGTACGTGCGTCTCTTTATACCTGATGGTAGGGAGGGGCGGGGGTAGGGCAAAGAATGACTCTCTTTGTATGTGTTTTCACGATTCATCGAGGAATCGCAAATACCGACAAAATATTGAGCATCCGAGCTAGAGCCGAGAATTCGTTTACGGTTCCCCGTCGAAAGTTTTTGCGATGCTATGGAATTGAAATATAAATTGTATGCCGGATTAGCAACCGTTGGTATAAAACTCGCCTAGTAGTATACTTTTGGATGAAGGATCTTTTTAAAATGAAAACAGAAGGAAAAAAACGTAGAGCACAAAAAGATAGCGCACGTATTTCTTTTTTTCATCTTTATATTCGGTCTCACTCACTTTTTCGTCAAAACTACGCAGAAATACGATGCATGACGCATCGCTCGTCGGCACTTCCGTTTGTCGAATTTAACGAGCCGTCTGCAAACGTTCTCTGCCCTCGGTCGGTGCATGTTGCCGCGGTGCGTGTACATAGCGTAATATGTACATCCGTATGAGTCACAATCAGTGGGAAAGTTGGTACATGCAAACTCTAGGCGACAGCTGTTCGGGAGGTAGTTGGAGGAAGGGGGAGGGGATTTACGAAAAATCAAACTCTTTCGTTTTTTCCTTCGTGTTTTTTTTTCCTCCCCACCCCCCACCCCGTTTTTTAACAAATTTTATCGAAAAATTCGTACGCATTCTCGATCGATGTATTGGCGATCGTAGATAACAGCGAGTGAAGATAATGGCTAAGAAGATAAATAAGGGAAGACATCTTGAACCGACAGGTCGCACGTTGTCCATCGCATTAACGTTTCCGTAGGGAGTCGTAGGCTTCACGGTCGCTAAATACGTATCTGGCCGTTGCGAGTTAGTGTCTGTTACAGGGACAAGAGCTTTCGTCTCGCATACTACACACTTAACTATGCGTAGACGAGGTTGGGCCCTATTAATGATATCATTATTGTCATCGTACGCTTTTACGATAAGACAGATGAGAGAGATAATGGCTATGATTCTATTAGAATTCTACCGTTGTTCCGTTTTAACATACTCGACGTTTCGTTTTTTAATGTCTTTTATCTGTCAAATTTTTCTAATTAGTAGTACGTATTATAATTATCCACGATACTCGTTCACATATCAATTCGATCGAATATAAATAATCTTATTAAATTATAGACAAGATTTATTAATGGCTTATTAAATTATAGATATATTTCTGATAAGATTGTTGATAAGTTTTTTTTTTAAGGGATAAATTGACGTTACTCGATATAACGTTAATCGATCTTTTCGATTTAAGAAGATTTTAGAAAATGGGATATTTTTTTCATTGTTTGAAGAATTGACTTCATGTCTAATAATAAATAAAATCGATTTAATCATTGTTAAATATAATGAATTTAATTGTAGACCGATGAGATTTCCGATGGTACATGTATAATCAGTAATCTCGTTGGAAAAGATTTTTATTGACACGTTTGTTGGACTATCTTTCTTTCTTTCTTTCTTCCTTTTTTTTTTTTTTTTTTTTTTTTTTAATTTGGTCTAAGAAGCGAAGAAAGAAGGGTTTGGAGCGTAGATCGAAGAAGAAAAAACGAGAGAGGATTCCTTTCTACCATTGGTAGAAAGATCGTTCGATTAAAGCAGCCAACCTCGTTTCACTCGAGCGCACGAATGTCGTTAACGAAATTCGTTAACGACTCGTGCGATCCTGTCGTTGCGCGAGATTGCTTCGTAGCACGTCTCAAACCGCGATAGAGGTGATTTACGAATAAAATTCTGTATCACCTCGAGGGTTTTTTTCCTTTTTTCTTTTCCTTTCTTTCTTCCCTTCCTGAGCGAACTTGTCGAACGTTCGACGTTAAAGTCGTTGTCTCGTTAAAAAAAAAAAAGAAAAAAAAAAAAAGAGAGAAATAAAAAGGTGATACCGATCGATCTATCAATTTGGATAAAAAAAGCATTAGAGTAAAATTTTATCATTCGATCGAACCAAACCAAAGTGATTTCTCTTTATAATTCGTTAAAAAATCATTGAGAAATTGATGAAAATTGACGTGTCGTAAAAAAGAATAGCATGAATGAATAAGATCTATCTATTATAAAAAGTATCCTTCTTTTATTTTTTTTTTTAGATCGTCTGATACGTATCTCGGATATATCTAAGATCCTTGAGGAAGGTTCTTTCTTATAGCTCTCAGAGTTAACTCGGAGGTCTGTCGGTCTATACCAGTAGAAACGTGCTCGCGTTGGCGTGCCTGCACATAATATATCGATTTAACACGGCAAATTAACTCGGCACCCTCGCAGTAAATACGCTAGAGATTTTATACGAAAGGAGGCGAAGGGAGGCCATGACCGAAGTTTCTTCTACGTCGAGTGATTTCAAGTACCGTGCCGACACGTCGAGGAAAGGGAAAAGTTGTTGATAAAACAATGAGAACGTTCTCTCGGTGACATCTCTCAAAACGAATAAGACGTATGATTTTAAACAAAATTTCTTTTATATCGTCACGATTTACCTTTTCATCGGGTGTTATAATTAAAAAAAAAATAAAAAGAAACAAAAGAATCAGAGAGGGAGAGAGAGAGAGAGAGAGAGAGAGAGATGTTAAAGTTGATTAATCACATCGCATTAGTCTCGTACGTTCGATCTACCGAATGAAGATCGAGGCTCGAATAATTAGAGACAAGAAAATCGTGCGTAACACCTATTGCCGTAACTACATGTTCGCGCTATGGTGAAGATCGTTCACGTCGTCGACTCGCGTTTGGCGAACACGCTTGAGAGAATCGCGTGCTGTTTCCCGAAGGTCGATCTCACGATCATACACACTTGCCCTCGTAAGTTTCGAGTTTGTTTAAGAACTAAGAATTACGAGGGTTCGATTTAATAAAATAAAAAAAGAAAGAAAGAAACAAACAAAACAAAAGGGATAAAAGAAAAAAGAAAAACTAAAAGAGAATAGAGGCGCACTTGGTTAAGCTTACCGGAGAAATGGCATAAAAGGAAGAAATAAAAGTGGGCGTATTGCAACGATAATTTTATTATATTATTATATTGATATTATTAGATCGATAAGAAAGGTAGAAGAGGGTGGTAAGGCTGTACCAGAGCACTTTTGACTAATTATATTTATCGATTCGGTCCCGGTACGGCAAGTCGCGCCGATAGGACGTGGCCTTCTGCCGAGGGTGAGTCAAAATCCTTGGGGCACGTGTTTCGGTTTGACACGGCACCCACCCTCCGTAGAGACTCGGATCGTTCTTATTTTTCATAGTGTACGCGTACGTGCATGCGTACATTTAGTATTTATGACATTACGAACGATAGCGTGTGCTGCTTAATGAGGTACGGGCGGACAGCCGGTCGCTGAGTCATTGTCGGGCACAATGTCGTGCATTATGGAGTCAGGCTGGACTCTCCAGGGTATACTCGACCCCTGGTCCTTCCTTCCTCCTCCTTCCTCCCACTCACCCTCTTATCCACTCTTCCTACTTTCCTCGATCCACGGACGGATCCATAGACGTAATTAAATGCGAGTCACCACCGCCCAACGAGTGACTGCCCTACTGCTTCTTGTTCCCGGCCTTTCAAACTCTTTTTAGCGACCTACCTTTCTACTTCCTCCAAAAAGATACGAGATATCGGTAAAGAGAAACTGAAGCTTCGCTCGATGTAAATCTTGCAAATATATTCGGCTTTCTACCGACGTTGAGAAAGTAGGCCAATAAGAAGTCGCGTCATTGCGATCGAGCCACCATTAAAGGACGGACAATGCGGAAGAATGTAGTAGAGGACGAAAAAGGTGTTTGGTTAAAGAAGTAGGATGGTGGTTGCGTTCGAAAGAAATGGAAAGAAAAGGAGAGGAATGGAATGCAACGGAATGGAACGAAGGACAGAGAATAGTAGATTTAAGAGACGGTTCTTAAGACGACAATGCTCACACCGATTACGAATTTTACGAAGCTCTTCGGAGGTGGCACGGTGGTCTCGCGGATTAAAGAAAGCTCGCGAACGAGGAATGCAATTTCCTGCGGAGCTCCGCAACGTTGGTATTGAACGAGAATGGAGAAAGCGGAGAGACGAGGAAGGGTAAAGAAGAGATTAGTTTGGTTCAGAATGACGCCAAACCGAAATAGCTGAAAGCCGCAGGAACGTAAGTTTAAATTTTCGACGATACTTTCTTGTCTTCGATTCTATTCGCTTCCTTTCCTTTTCTTTTTTCCTTTTTCGTATAATTCAAATTCTCGCGGAACAATAGAGATAATGCCGGCAATCGATGATGCAAAACGATCGTCTTCGGTGGGTGGAGGGGAGTGGGAAGGGGGAGTCGAGGAGGAAAAAGGGGAGAGTTTGTCGAGATTCGCGAAAGAAAAGCATCGGTGGTAGGCGGTGACGCGGTAACGACTGGCTATAGGTACACTTAAAAAAAGGAAAAGATTCAGGAAGAATAGGATTCGAGAGAGAGAGAGAGAGAGAGAGAGAGAGAGAGAGAGAACGAAAGAGGCCGAAGAGTTTCTGAGCTTTACTCTTCGTCGTTTCGTAGCGGCGCGGTCGGTTTGTTTGGCTCTTTGGATCAGAGCCAAATAGGAATTGGCTATTGACCAAAGCAATGCTACCTAAATTACCGGTGCAGGGCGGGTGCGCGTGAGCGAACGAGCGAGCAAGCAGGCAAGCAAGCAAGCAAGTAAGCAAGCAAGCAAGCGAGCAAGCGAGCGAGCAAGCAACCGAGCGACCAAGCGAGCGAGCGAGCGAGCGAGCGAACGAACGAACGAGCGAGCGACCAAGCGCGGCATCATGTACGCGGTAGTGCTCGGCCCTTGTTACGTGTCGTGTATTCGATTATCTACGTCGTGCTTTATTACGAACTAATGTCGCGACAGCCGCGCATCTGCCACGATCTATCGACCTTCTGATAATCAGCTCGAAAGTTTCCATCCTTATGGTAAAAGTAAAAGGTTATGTAAAATGAATAAAAAAAGAACAAAAAAAAAAAGAAACAAATTAAAAGTAAAACGAAATGTTGCAAGAAATTAGTTAAAAATGTTCAATGAAATTCCAGTTTGGTAGATCTGTCAAAAGAAAGATCGGGGATCACAAGATTGAAATCGTTTGGTTGGTCATTGACGAGCTATCTTACATCATGGAATTCGAGCGTAGAAGACAACGTATTCTCTGAATGGATCTTCACAAAGAAAGAACGATGAAAAGACGGAGAAAGGAAGGGGGAAAAGAAAAAGAGAGAGAAAGGAACGAAGGAAAAATAAAAGCGTCGATGGCAAGCAAATTTTCTCGGGTGCGAAAGAAAGCGGGTGCTCTCCTCTTCGTTCTCTATACAGTTTCTCCGGGCTTTTCTTTTGTATATTTGAAGGATTTTCTCTAATGAAATAATTAAAATTACAAAGCTCCGTAGTACGGAGAGACGACGACCAAGATGAACGAAACCAACGAGACGAAGGGCCGAAGGGTAGTAAGATCGTCCTGCGTTTGAGAAACGTTCCTTCCTTCCTTCCTTCCTTCCTTCTTATGTACCTTCAACCCCTCACTTTATCCCACTTTTCTTATACCTCAACCTTCCATACCAGCTGCACCTTTACAGTAGTATTCCAACTCCCAGAGAGGCCAGGTAACGGTTCAACGAGAATCAATGAGAATTCCCAATGGACCCGTGCTAGAATTCCATTGCAGAGCGACGTTGTTATTCGCGATGACACCCCAATCTCAATATTCCCGACGTTTTACGGACGTTTTGAACTATGCGTCCGACGGTGCTCTCTCATAATATTTATCTTGTACAAAAGATGGCGAACGGACAGTTTCCCTCTTCCTCTACCTTCTCATTGATCGAACAAAGCCCTTAACTTTATGTCACATCGTACGACCAATATCGTACGTTCGATTTATCAAAACTTCCTTTTTATCGAATATCGTCTTCTTTTTTTTTTTTTATTCTTGTTTCTTTTTTCTTTCTTTCTTTCTTTCTTTCATTTTTTCTTTTTATCGCTATTAAGTAGATATTCCGAGTTCGTTCAAAAAGAAAAAAAGAGAAAAAAGAGAAAAAGAAAAAGAATGAAACAAAAAAGAAAAGATAAAAGGAAGAAGATGAAGAAGAAAAAGAAGATATGTGATTCGTTTAACTTGTAACTTTTTTTTACTATACGATTGTTTCCAATCGTTTCGAACGAACGAAGGAATATGTTAATAATCTCATAGTTTTCGGAGACAACGAAATCGTTTACGATATAAAAGATTCATAAGATAACGAAAAATCTTTTTACGTATTTTGTCTTCCGCAAAGTCCACAGAGCCCGAAGGTATACCCGAGCGGTACTTTTCTTCTGAGAATGTTGAATTCTTTCGTTAATTAAGACGATTCCTTGATGGCCGTCTCTGTTAGCAATATTAACATTATGAATTGTTAAGATTATACAGAATAGATCTTCGTAGAATGGAATAAAAGATAATAAGCTGATGTAAAATCCCTGTCGTTTATTTGAAATCTAAACGAAGACTGTACATACATACATACATACATACATACATACATACATACATACATACATACATACATAGATTACATACATAGACAGTTTTTTTCTACCTTTTCGTGTTTTTTACTACACTCGGGCCGTTTCATCGAGATACGCAAACAGAGGCAACCGACCGTCGTAATGATAAAAGATTAAACGGCTCGGCCTGCCGTTACTCGAATCGCCAAGCCATTAACGAATTCCAAGCTTGGGACCGTTTACGCGGTAGTTTTTTCTAAAGCGCTCGTTGCTATAGCTTAGGCTTAGCACGTAGTCGGGAGGGTTGTTATTTCGGGAGCTTTTTCAAGGTAAATAAGACCTTTCTAATTAATAAACAAGTCGAATTTTTCTTTATTTTTTTCTTTTCTTTTCTCTCTCTCTCTCTCTCTCTCGCGTTTTCTCCCTAATTTCTCCATGCTACTCTTACGCCAAGACAAATTTTTTCCACCCCAAAGAACGTGAAACAACGAGAGAAATGGTTTCGAGTAATGCGATAAAACTTAAGGAACGCGATGACGTCTCGCGTGCCTTATGCTCGTTGAAATCGGACCTCTGTGCATAATTTAATAAAGGGCAGCTTTAAGGGCCAATGCTATTTGACGGTCAACGTTTCCTTTGAACGAGGATAGAATCGAGGGGAAAAAGGAGGATGCCTCGTGTAATCCGAGATAGTCAGCTGGTGACTTCGAGCACACACTATCGTCACACTTACGTTTCGAACCATCACTCTCTTCACCTTCTTCTATACTCCACCTAAAGTTCTATCTAGTGGCCGGAAGTGACCACTAGGTCTGTGGACCGGAAGCATCGAAACCTCTTCGTAATGTGAACGAATAGCTTCGTTCGTGCTTGAGTCCTCTTGATTCTTTTTCTTCTCTTCGTTTCGTCTCTCTCTCTCTCTCTCTCTCTCTCTCTCTCTCTCTCTCTCTCTCTCTCTCTTTCTCCCTCTTTCTCTGCTCTACCTTCGGTCCTCGATGCTTGACGCTTTTCCTCTTCCTATCGAGATTCTTGAGCCGCACATCTCTTCTCGTCCGTTTTTTTTCCTCATGTCGTAACTACAAGTAAGTGCCTCGATATCTCCTCGAATCTATTATACTATCCTCATTATGGATATACAGAGGTTAGCGCAATTGAGCGTTACAAAGATTGAGCATAACTTAGGAAACGGGTTGTCCTTCTATTAATTCCATTACTTAATATTTAATTTCTCTCGTGGGAAATCATTTTTGCCGAGTATGACGACATTGGACAAATCAAAACCGGAAAAGCTTTTAAAAGACGATATCCTTCTTCTTTTAACCTAATTTATATCATTAACCTTTCATTCGTCTATTTGCAAAATACGAATCAATGAACGTTCTCAATTTGCTCGTTATATATCTGCTTTCCACTAGGACATTACTTTTTTATATCATTTAATCATTTGTCAATATTATTCGACAATACGTTAAAACTCTTCTGATTTTTTATAAAGATATTTGGACGTTTCGAAAGGATGAAACTTTTCTACGTTTGCAATCGTCATTCTTAATTCAATGCCAGATGTGTTTTTGCCATGCCAATATTGGAATAGCTTTGGAATTATCTTTAGATATTCGCATCTATTTTCGCGTATTACGATAACATTTATTACCTCGAGAATTGTCATTGAAAAATATTCCGAGTAAACGATAATTTGATCGAATAAATCGTTTCATTTTGCATTTCGTTCACACTGCGGAGTGGGAATATTACTTTAGCCATAAATTTTCCAGTTCGCGTCGGGGTGATTCGTATTGATTTTAAAGCAGGTTATTAAATAAACCCTATTATATATAGATGAATATTCTTTCGTTCGAAAATAGCGTTGTATAAATAAATCGTACCGTCCGACAGATCTGCATACCTATAGTCATAATACTTTTCTACATGGAATATAAAAGTCTCTTCTTTTCTTTCTTTCTCTTTTTTTTTTGTTTTATTTTTCCTTTTTTTTTTTTTGCTTCCACTAAATCTTTATAAATTTGATTTTTGCAAAATGCCATCGAACGAATATTGAAATTCAAACGATGATAATCTTTTGGAACGTGAGTTGTTCACGATAACAAGGACGATGACGTTTTACATCCGGTTGACCAAGCTCGATGGCGCAAGCTGTCGTTACTCGTTATATTCGCTTAACGATCGGTCGAGATGCGCGAGTTGAAGTTTCGTTCCGCTGCTTAATGATCTGGAATCTTGAAGGAATATCGAAGACTAATTAGGCCAAGGCGTTTCTTAATGGGTTACGTTAGATGGTACCTATACTTTGCCAAGCGTGAACTCGGGCGTGATGGTTGAACGTTGAAACTTTCCTTGAAATCTAAAATCAGCTAATACGGTTCTTTTCAATAACGAACATTATTTTTCTTTTAAGCTATACGTTTAAACGACTCCCGGAAAATGTTCGTTTTTAATTAACCGTGATTCACGCAAAGGAAAAAATATAGAAACATTAAAATTATCCTTTTCTATATCAATGAGCATAATTATTAACGAATTAAAAACTATTGAAACAATTTCTTTTGACGTTTGTTCGATCAATTTAAGCGAGCAAAATATTTCGTATGATTTTCTATATTAAATTTTTTACTGATAAAAGAAATTCTATTCGAACATGAACAAATGATCGGTTATTTTTAAAATCGATTTGTCTCTTCTCCTTTCTGTCTTCTGTATTTCTCACTTTTCCATTTGCACCTTTGTCTTTTTCTTTCTCCATTAATTACATTGACCATCGTAGTTGGCACGAGTGGTGTAGATAATTATACCCACCGGCTTTTTAATGAGGGCTCATCACCTCGGAAAATATTGGAAAATGTTTCCTATCGTTGATAGCAATGATGAATGTCAGTGGTCTTTTAAATATTTTATTTTTATATTCAAAACATCGACCTTTTACTAACTTCCAAGTAATTATTCCCCTTTAATTATCAAGTATTATTATTTCAAAAATTTCCATCAATTAACTGCAAACTGATTTTTTCTTTATCTTTTTCTTTCGTATTTTTAATCGAGACGAAAAAAATTTTGAGGACGGATTCAATCGGATTTATTTTCTTTCAGCTCCATTAAAATACTTTTTTTGATTGTATTTATGTCAATTTACAATTTCATTTGTTTTCTGTCGTTTCGTTGGATATTTTAAAGAATAAAATAACGTCTGCTTTTATTTTTCATTACGTTGGATATTTTTCTGATAGAAAAACTAGGACACGTTAAAATTCTCCCCGTAAGTAAAGATATAACGAACGAAGGAAATAAAATCGGAAAATAGAACAAAGAACGATGAAGAAGGTACTTCGAAAGTGATGGTTGTCATTGAAACACCTTCATAGATGTGCGTCCGGTTAACAGAATTCTCGTCATTGTCCTTTATCCTTTCTTGTCTTTTAACGTAAACGAATTCTTCTATTTTGACGATCTTTTCGAAACGAATCATAAGAGAAGAAGAAAATGAAATATATATCTCGTGAGATTGGAATGATATGAAATACGTATTCGAGAATAGCGTGGTTTTATTTTATCGGATCCTATTGATAGAACGAGCGAATATTTTTTCAGTCGGCTTTTACATTTTTTATTTTTCCTTTTTTTCTTTTCCTTTTTTTTTCACTTGTATGATCAGTTGTTTATCTATATTCCTCGTATTTTCTTATATATTTGTATATGTATACACATACATATGTATATCTACTATTGCAATCTATTGTCCAACATTACCATGAGTATACAAACTCTATTTCTATCTCTCTCTCTATCTCTCTCTCTCTCTCTCTCTCTCTCTCTCTCTCTCTCTCTCTCTCTCTCTCTCTCTCTCTCTCTTGTCACTCGCATGAGAGACAGTATCCACGTTGAATACTGTCTCGTAGCGTTGGTTTGATTAGGAGATACGCGAAAGGGCCCGGCGGTGGTTTATACTGCTGTGGATTCAACAAAGCCGAAAACAATCGGCGCTGATGTCCTTCTGACCTGCAGGCTTTGCCCGAGAAATTAATCGAGCACCGTGTTGCGGCAAACAGTGAGCTTCTCCCGTTTACTCATACTCGCTAGCGGCCGCTATACTATCTACTATTACAACTACCATCGCCGTTCTTACTATGACTTGACCTCTATAAAAACCCTGTGCTTTTAGGAAACTTCTCTCGATTTTACGAAAAGAACGAAACCGATAGCCGGGAGCAGATTTTTCTCATTTCGGAATATTTACAATGTCAAACAGAACTCGGCGAATATATTTCACCGGTAGGTACATTTGAAAATTTTTTTATTCACACAAAACTTCGTCGTTTTTGTTAAAAATCATCGTGAATACTTATCCGCGAGACCTTTCTCCCCTTCCTTGTCCTCGCCCGAGTCCTCGCCGTGCGACTTTTGTTCGAATTTTAGTTGCTCCTCCTCGCCGCTTGAAAACGTTTCAACGGTAGATTGGCAAGCCTTTCAAAGGAGTTCCCGCAACGGTCTACGAACACCTTTTGATCCCTTTCCGCTAGGAGCTCCTAACCAGGGCGGAATTCGTCGAATTGTGCGATTTCACATCTGAGTTCGGAATTAACGTAAGTAGAAGTTCTACGCGGTTGCCTGTGGTTCGTTTTAACTTGCTCCCTCGGCTTCGAAACGCGGAACGGTGCGATTGCAATGTTCAGAAATCGTCGATGCTTTCGTTAGTACGTGTTGTAAAGAGGAGGGAGGGAAGGAAGGAAGGAAGAGGGAGGGAGGGAGGTAGGGAAGGAAGGAAGGAAGGAAGGAAGGAAGGAAGTAGTATTGGTTGCCGCCTTCTGATCAGGAGTGCTATTCTTTTTCAAAGCAATATACAGATCTACTATCCAATTGATCAATAAGATAAAGTATTTCGAGGTTCAGGGAAAAGCAATTTCCGCGTTTGGATAAGACTCGAATTCGAAGAGCGATGAGATGAGTCGTATTCGTCGAATTTGAAAGGGTAAACGCGAAGTAGGGGGAATAGAGGCGGTTAATTAGCTCTCGCCATAATCCCGATGGTTTTGGACCACATGCGCATGGCTTAATGCACGTTTATTGCGTGCAGCTGGAGCTTACGTGCGTTCTCGCTACATTCTCTCTCTCTCTTTCTCTTTCTCTCTCATTCTCTTTCTCTCTCTTTCACACATACGCGCGCGCACACTTTCTCTCTCTCTCTCTCTCTCTCTCTCTTTCTGCAATTCACTGTTCTGACTCGTTCTGTTCCTCCATCCCATTTCCCTTCTCGGTTCATACAGTATAGAACGAGCAACCCTTTCGGCCCGCCTTTTCTTTCCCCATCTTCTCCACAATCTTCACAGTTTCTCTACCCGTTTTAAAACATTCAATCGTTTGTTGCCGCTTTATTTCACAATTTGTCAATTAATGATTAATTAATAACTCTACTGTATCAACTACCGGCCGACTGAGAACTACCTTCTTCTTGCATCCAAGTTCAAACTTCATTTCTATCGATTTGTCGATAGTAGCCTATAGTTCGAATCTCTTTCTTCGCATTAACTTCGATGAGCCTTTTCTCTCTCTCTCTCTCTCTCTCTCTCTCTCTTTCAACATCGTTTGTGAAACTCGCAAAGTACCGTAAATGCGCACAAAATTAACAGTCCTTTTCAAATTTACCTTCACTTTCCTGTCGTTTCTCTCCTCCATTCCTTTATTTCCTTTCGTATCTATTCTCGACACGGTTCGTCGAAACATTCGCGAACGCGAAACGAGCTTGAAAGCTTCGATCTTATTGTCAGTCGTGCGAGGGCTGTACACCGGGAAAAGTGCCTCTTACCGGTTCTCTTATACCACGGTAAACCAGCGATAGAAACGAGAAATCCTATAAGCTTTCCTTTATCGCAAAGACGTAGTCGATCTAAGGGAAAAGAAGCTCCGATCGTCAGTCGCTTTCGTTACTTTCGTTTCTCTTTCCGGACGTGCTCTGGACGTCTCTTATTTTCTATCTCGAGAGTAACAAAAATGAAGAAATGAAAAAAAAAAGGGGGGAAAAAAGTGAGAAGGAAAATTTCCTTCTCGTTGTATCGCTAACGGATCGATCGCGTATAATTTTAAACGCTTTCCAGCAAGATAACTTCTTTCTTTTTCTCTCCCTCTCCCTCTCCCTCTCTCTCTCTCTCTCTCTCTCTCTCTCTTTGTCTTTTATCGTGGAGGATCATCGAGTTGTCGGAATATTCGGCTTAATTTCGTAAGTTCTCCAGGCATCGTGGATGGCCCGGTAAAGGTATAAGAAAGAGAAAAAAACGAAAGAGATAGAGATAGATAGATAGATAGAGAGGGAGAAGGAGAGAGGGAGAAGGAGAGAGAGAGAGAGAGAGAGAGAGAGAAAAGGAGGGTCGATCGGCCGGCGTCGATGAGCGGCGCGGTAGCTGGCACTCAGTCGGCACTCGCGTGCGCTCGCTTCCATGCGGGGTAGCGAGGGCGGTGATGGCACTCGCGCGCGCACCAGGCACTCTCTAGCTGTCAGAAAGCAGGAGGGTGGGTGGCACGGGCACCGCGACGCTTCTCGGTAGCGCCACGAACTAAAAGTCCGGCCGACACAGCGCGCCAGTGTCGAGCCCGCGATCGTGGCGAGCGTACGCGTTTTTCGTACGCACCGTTCACGCAAGGCACACATACACGCGCGCGCGCGCGCGAATATCACACACACATATAGAGACAACATACGTAAGCACAGCTAACGGTCATTGTAGTCTCTCGTAAACCGTGCACGCGTATCATCAACAGCGAGGACTTTTTAGGAAGCAAAAGCGAAGAGATTTTAATTTTCTCCGAGACAAGGTCGAAATTAATTTCGAAATGATCTAACAAGGAAAAGGGATCGTCATCGATAGATCGAAGAAAGAGAGAAGGAAAGAGAGAGACAGAGAAAGAGAGAGATAGAGAGAGAGAGAGAGAGAGGGTGACAGAAAGAGAGAAAGAGAGAGAGAGAGAGAGATTTTTCTTCTCTTCTCTCTTCTCTTCTTTTCTTTTCACTTCACGTCTCTTTTCTTCTCTTCTCTTCTTTCCTCTTCTTTTCTCCCAAGTCGAATACGCGAACACCAAGAAGAAGAATAGACGACGACGAAGACGAGTTTCCAACAACGCGATCCGTTACCACTACGCTTACCGCTCCCGGGAGAGCCTTATCCACTTTTCTTCTTCTTCTTCTTCTTCTTCTTCTTCTATTACTTCTTCTTCCTTTTTCTGCTCTTCTTCTCTTCCTTATTTTCCTTCTTTCTCTTTCACGTACTCTTACTTTTCGAGGTCTTCTTTTTCTCTCCGACGGCACTTCTACGATCGAAAAAGCGTCGATAACCCCGACGATACGTGACCCTCCTTACTCGATCAAACTTATCGCGCTATCAGAGATTTTACTCTCGTACGAATCTTATTCGACTGGCGAATTACCGCGTTGGGATTATTGCTAACAAGCGATAGAGAGAGAGAGAGAGAGAGAGAGAGAGAGAGAGAGAGAGAGAGTAGGCGAGATCGCGTTCTCGATCGCGATTCTTAACGAGTTCGGCGAGTTTTTCCATGATCGACCATCCGGTAATTGGGATTCCGAGCTCGATGGCCGGACGACCGACCGATACTTCTGTCTCTTCTTTTTTCTCCTATCACGAGATTCTCTTCTTTTTTTTTTCCTTTCTTCTTTTTCTTTTTTCTTTTTTTTTTTTTTTTATTCGCCATTTGCAGATATCTCTGGTTTGATGTTAACGATAGGAAATTCCTTGGATCATTATGGTTTTTATTCGATATTTTGTGACTATTCGTTTATCGTAGTAATTCGATCGGTAGATCGCGTGACAACGATCGCTCTCGAAACCTTGGAACTATCCGTGGTTGCTGTAGTAACGTGAATCGAGAGAAAGAGAGAGAGAGAGAGAGAGAGAGAGAGAGAGAGAGAGAGAGAGAGAGAGAGAGAGAGAGAGAGAGAGAGTCAATGACTTTTCTTCGTTTGGCGATAGATCAGATTTCTCTATTTAAACAAGTTGGATTCCCTCACCGCATTTTCGCTTACTTGGCCCTAGGCTCAGCTTTGATACGAACGGTTATCTCCCATCCACTCCTCCGAATGCAATTATATAGAAATGGTGCGAGTATAATCGTAAAAGATCCTGGGGAGGGGGGTGAGTGGGTGGTAGAAAAGAAGAGAAGAGAAAAGAAGAGAAAAGAAGAGAAAAGAAAAGAAAAAAAAAAGAAAAAAAGAAGCAACATACACGGGAGCGCGAGTTTTATTTTTAAAGCAAGCCGTAGAAGCTTTTGCCGTTGCTTTTAACTCAAATACTCGATGATCGAAACGAGACGTCGTAAATTCTTCTTCACCGTCGAAGCGAGAAACTCTCTTCGTATGACGTAACGCAAAAATATTCCCTTTATTCGCAGCCCTCGAAAAACTTCAATATCCTAGACTCGTTTTCGAGAACGACGTCGATTAACATCGAGCATTCCTTCTACCATAAATTCTCGCTCGCAGCCTGATCGACGTTATCCATAATATTGGACGACTCTTAGCGATCGTTAACGTCCTTTCTTCGCGTGAACGTCATCCATTGAATAGGCTGGAGAAAGTAATAACCTTCGAAAATATATGCCAGTAGAAGACCTCTTAACGAGCGAGCGATCGTATCGGAGAATGAAACGAAAGTAATATAATGGTATTTCGCGAGTTTTACACACGTAATATAAAACATTCGAAAATATTGTCGAGTGCGTTCTCATAAATAAGATTCTATTAAAAACAATTCGACTCGAAGTAATAACAACCAACTGATCCGATCTATTAAAGGATATCAATTTATATTACAAAACGATAGCAAATCGAGAACTTACGAAGGTTTGCCATTACTAGAAAAAGTATATCGATGAGATCGCAAGAATGGACTATCGAATTATAAAGCTTCTTGAGAGAAGGCAGAGGTCGATTCGTGGAGAGGTTGCCTTCTAGGAAGAAGGTCCTTTAGACGCTCGATATCGCTTGCTAAGAAATATCAAGAAAGGACGAAAGAAGTTGGGAAACGAGAAGACCGGAGAAAGAAAGAGAGAGAGAGAGAGAGAGAGAGAGAGAGAGAGAGAGAGAGAATTGGAGAGGGAGAGGAAGGAAGGGAAGGAGGAGGGACGATGAGGCAGAGAGGCAAAGGAAGACTCTTGCAATTAATCACTTAGCGCTTTTATTCGATTACGCGTTACAAGACGTTGCAAAGGAAGGCACAAGGAAGTCGAAGGAATGAGGTCGCCGCAAACGACCACGGCAAGATTCATCGATCAACGTACCAGAATGATCTTGAAGGTTTTTAAGAGTAGAAGGAACTTTGTCGGACGGATAGACGAAATTATTTGTCGCCACGATGTTGTTGAACAAGTCGTTGCGCTTTTCGAGAAAACAGGATCGGGTTAGGAGGATGAAAGGATATGTTTGCGAAGAAGAGGGAACGCGCGCTTCGTCGAGTCCTAATTCGGTTGGTCGGATCGTTAGGGTGGTATTCAAGTGCGAGTCGCGCATTCAAACTGACTCTCCTATTGCTATTGCTTCTTCTCTTTCTCTCTCTCTCTCTTTCTCTCTCTCTCTCTCTCTCTCTCTCTCTCTCTCTCTCTCTCTCTATGCCTTTTCGTTACTCTTTCTCTCTCGTCGTTCTCGTGTACGTTGTCCTCGGGGAAAAACTGTCATCCTTCCTCTTTATCTCTCTCTCTTTTCGTTCTCTATTTCTCTTGCTTTATATCTTTTGCCTTGTTCTAATCCCTAGCCGCACTCCGCTATACTTCTCTTAGAGTTTTCTCGCGCTCGAAAGGTCGTCGCGGTACTGGAGAGCTGAGGGACGAGAGAACAAGTTTTCTTGGCCCCAGCGAGTTTGCTTACCGTTTCACTTTTCCTCCCTATGCCGACTTTTTTCGCTACGGTAACTTTTCTTTTTTTTTTTCTTTTTTTCTCTCTCTCTTTATCTCTATCTATCTATCTATCTATATCTATCTCTATTTTTCCTTCCTAGTGAATCGACTAGATTCAACGATGAAAATCAGCTTTCCCAAATCATCGAGCTAGAAAAGACGCTCGAGAGAAGCGTAAAGAAAGTTGGAGACTCGTTTTTGTTATTGGAAGAAAGGAGCAATAGAAGTTGGCGATTGAACACTTTGCTGTCTCGATTTCCAGATCGAAGAAGAAGAAATCGACAACTACAGTGACCGGTGATGACCCATGGTGCGATGAACGAACAAGGAACTCGTTGAGAACGTTGGCCTTTTTCGTGACACTCTTTTGTATCTTCTCTCACGCCGTGGAAACTGTTAAAAGAAACGGAGAAGAGTGAGAGTAACTTGTGATATGAGTGACGAACGCGCGATCTTTCGTATCCGTTGGCAGAGATCGATTCGTTTACGCGTCGCTAAAAATACGCTGATCGTGTGACGGAAAGGTCGATAAAGGAGCCAAACTCAGCCGAGTGTGTATTTTCTTCATTTCTCTCTCTTTCTCTCTCTCTTTCTCACTTTCTATCTATCTGTATCTGTCTGTCTGTTTCTCTCTCTCTCTCTCTTTCTTTTTCTTCACTTCTCTCTCTCTCTCCCTCTTTCTCTATCTCTTTCTCTTTCTCTCTCTCTATCTCTTCATCTCTCTTTCACCATCTCCCTCTGTCTCCTTTCTTGTGCGCGCGCGACGACACGTCGGAAGGGAGAAGCTCCGAGGGTGCGAGGAGACGCTTCGCAGAAACGCGTGCAGCTACGTCCACGCGCCGCGTGACATCGTCCGTGATCGCGCGATAAAGTCGCGACGAAGCTGGAGAAACGACGACGAGGAGAGACGACGGATTCAAGGTGGAAAGAAAAATGCGGTGTCCTTCCCTCGCCGTTTTCGTCGCCGTCCTAACGACCATACGAGCTCAAGGTCAGTCGTTTTCTTCCTCTCTTTCTTTATACGTTTTCGCCCTTTACGAAGCTCCCCTTACTTTCCGTCTCCAGTTTTATCTTCAACCCTTTCACCCCTCGCTTATTACTTTACTTGTTATGTTGTATACCACTTTTTCTTCTTCTTCTTCTACTTCTTCTTCTTCATCTTCTTCATTTTCTTCATTTTCTCTTTCTCCATCACCCTTGTCTTCTTTTCTCTTCCTCCTCCTTCTCCTCCTCCTCCTCCTCCACCGTTTTCTACGCCTTCTTCTTAACACTGCTTTTTCGTTCATCATCGCCTTTCTTTTTCGAACCATGAGACTATCCCATCCTTTGTTCTCGGCAAATCGGATCAAAGGATTCATGGTGGAAAGTTTTATCTTTTGCCGGGACTCACGGCTCTTATTCTCATTTTCGACTCACTAACCAAATGATATATTTATTTTAACAAAATCGCGATTCGTTCTCGACGATTATATACTTCCGTATTTTTCTCTCGATTTGAACGCGCGTCGAAATTCAAATACATGGCTTTTCTCGTATACGCGAGAAAGAGCATTGTCGTTCCATGTCCATTAATCATGACGGTACTCGGAGCGTCCTAAAAACAACAATATTATTTTACCGAAGTTATGCCCCGCCCTGGGGCTTTTTTAAGCTAACGAACTTTCCGTGTGGAGCTTCGGTTACCCGTCACGCGAAACAGATTCCTCTACCTTTTTTTTTCTCTTTTCTCTCTCTCTCTCTCTCTCTCTCTCTCTCTTTTTTTCTTCATTTTCCCCCGTGATTTTCGTCCGAGAAAAACAAACGTTCGTTTTTCCTCCTCACTCGCGAGCATAAACGATTAGGTAAGCCTCGCTCTACCGGCGTAATTCCGCTTCTATATTCGCACCTCAATGTTTATTTTATTTTCAATAAAGCTCGTTAACTTTTTTTATTCGACGTATATTACCGTGCACATTTTCATCGTGTACCGACGATAAGAGATGCGCTTTTCATTTAAAGATTAAAGAGGGTGGAAGAGGAGGAGGAGGAGGAGGAGGAGGAGGTGGAAGAGGAGGAGGAGGAGGAGGAGGAGGAGGAGGAGGAGGAAAAGGAGCAGGAGGAGGAAGAGGAGAGGAGGAGGAGGGGGATAAAGAATTCCGAATTAATAAAAACGGTTATTAAGAACTCTGTTTTCTAATGCGTGTTCGCTTTTTACAAATCCTGAGATATAAGCCTTTGGATACGATCTTGTCAACAAAAGGGTTTTTGGGTATAGCAGATATGTAGATACCTAGGTCGTATCTGCGTCATCGTGAATACGTCTCTTTATTCTTTTGTGTCTTCCTTCTTTTTCATGCAAAAAGAAAGAGGAAAAAGAAGGGAGATAAAAAAGAAGGGAGAAGGAAAAAATAATATGAAAAATGAAAAGTGAAGAATGAAAAAGACGAAAGGAAAAATAAAAGATATGAAAAAAAAAAAAAAAAAAAAAAGAGAGACAACATATGAACATCCGACGAAGGTTTAAACGACCGAATCGTAAGTTATTCTTCGTACGTTCATATATACGTGGCACGTTTCCTCGACATTCATGACTTTCACGCTTCGCAACATATGCATCGGTATAACGAAACTCATCTAAACGCGTGTTTCAGTTTCTCGATCCGTCCTCACCTAATATCCACTATCTCTCCCCTTTTTTGGCGTGTCAATTTCTACTCCTGCTTGTTACCATTGGTATAAACTTATATACATATACTCTAAATTATACAACATACACATGCACACATAAACAATAATATATACATGCGCATATACAACTGATCATTACATATACATAATTATATGTGTATTACTCTTCAAAAAAAAAAAAAAAAAAGGAACTTTTATCTCCGACTTTATACATTAACGAACGTTTGTTATTCATCGTTAATACTGTTTTTGCATGTGCAACTGTTATTACATTTGTTACTTATTTACTTATATCCAGTTATTTGCGTGTTATTTGTTGAGCTTAACGATAAAGTAAAAAGGATAAAATAAATAAAAAGCAACCAATATGGTAAAAGAGGCATAGAAGGGAAATATAAAAAAAAAAAAAAATAACAAAAAATAAAAAAAAAAGACAAAATTCACGGAAAGAGTAAATGTGTGTGTGTGTGTGTGTGTGTGTGTGTCGATGATATTCTTCGCACAATGTGAAATTTAACGATAATCGATTATTATGTCTACCGTACAATGTTTTTAGTCCATAATAAACGATGGACTTTAATAAAAGCGTTCGACTTTAAATCTCGATTGCATGATGAGATATGAGGGATACAGTATCTATATACTGAAACTTCAAAAAATATACTTAATATTACGCTCAATCGAGCGATTGGAATTTTAATGTGAGAATATGTGCGTGTATATATATGTGTGTGTGTATGTATTTGCGTATATGAGATAGAGAGAGAGAGAGAGAGAGAGAGAGAGAGAGAGAGAAAAGAGTGAAAAATACGGCGACGAAAGAGAAATAATAAAGAGCAGATGTCGCGATTATTATTCCCGGTGGCTGGTGTTTGTGACGGAAACGTTTCCAATATCGTTGAAAATAATTCGTATGAATCAATGAAAACATCATGAAGCCGCCAATAAGGGAGACAAGATTAGGGGTGGGGGCGAGGAGGAGGAGGAGGGGGGAGGGGATTTATGAAAGAGTTAAGAAAATATCGTATGGAAAAATAGATCGAGTTCGACGATAAGAATCAAGATCATGATCTGTAAAATGACTTAAAGTAGAATATTATTGTTGAGAATATCTATTGTACAATGGTACATCGTTTTATGTAATCGGATCGATGGCACGCGTTACGGAACGAAGCGGTATGTAAGCAAGCGCAATAAAATCGGTCAGGCGTACTTTCGAGAATTACGAGATAGTTTCCCCTTCCGGCAATGGGAGAGGAAGCTTTGTCTCATTCGATTCGCTCGGATCATTCGATGTTACGCTCGCCATACGGATCATGACAGCCGGTGGTGTCAGGTTCGCGATTTTCTTCTTTACCAATGGCACGTGTCTCTCTTCACAGTCTTCCTTTTTTCCCCTATACATAGGTATTTCGATTCTTTTCATTTTATTTATTTTTTTTTCTTTCTCTCTTTCTTTCTTTTTTTTTTCTTTTTTTTGTTACTTTCTTCTTGTTTTTTTCTTTTCTTTTCTTTTTTTTTTTTTTTCTTGTTTTGTTCTTTTTTTGCTCCCTTTCTCTTTTTCATATATATTTTTTTCGTCGAACAAAAGCTACGTACGATTTAGATCGTATCTTTTGTCACCTTATGCCATTCATTTAATTAAACAAATATAAATTACAAACATAGCCTCTACGAGATAATTATCATTATTTCGTAACCGTTTAATTGGATATCGCTTTTATTAACGTTAAGCTTTGTTTGACGAGAAAGAGAAATACGTAAAGGAAATATTGTCGTGTAAAGTGAATCGCATTCATTGAAATCGTAATATGTATTCACAAATCTCGTGATTATGTTTCATGAGAAGTATTTCCAGTAATAACATAATAAACACACGCGTGCTCACACGCACACACACACACACACACACATATATATATATACGTATATATATGTGCACACGTATATAATCGTAGTGTATATAATCACATTCTAGACAATTTCGCATCAAGTCGAACGTTTGATAAGCGTTTGATAAGCGACGAAGTAATACGATGAAGAGATTCTCCAAAGGTAAAGACTTTGTCATTTGAAGGAAGATGAGTTGGGCGTTGCCCGAACAGACGTGCGCTTACGAGTAACAGCAGGAGTGTCTTATTAAACCTTTCAAGTACGGAAGCAAAGTTTTGGATAGATTCGCAGGATGTACGTTGGATGAACCATCGCTATTTGACTTTATTCATTTAGACGACGAACGACATCCTTACTGCTTTTCTCCTCGACAATTTTATTCATAAATCATTTTCATTAATTATTACAACGTCTTTGTGAAACGAAACGAAAGGGAAATGATATCTAATTGAATTGAATTTTCGTTCGAACAAAGAAAGATATATGCGTATGAAACAGTGGTCTTCGAGAGTACTTCGAAAAATGTTTATGTCCATCGTTGCGTGTTAATAAATCGCGATGAGCTGCTCGTCGACCGATACTCGGAGCTTGTTGCACACCCTTTCCAACAATGAAATTTCGTGTCGAGTGATACTCCAAGTCAAAATGTCAAGGATTAAAAAAAAAAAAAAAAAAGAGACAAATAGTTTCGTAACGTAAAGAGAAAGAGTGAGGGAAGGAGAGAGAGAGAGAGAGAGAGATGGATAGATAGATAGATAGATAGATAGATAGATTGAGAGAGAGAGAGAGATAATGGTCATCGTAAATAGTCCCTTAATTCGAGAAATAAAATTGCACGCTCGTACGAGCAACGCGCTATTATGTTACGGTGCATTGGGCGTCACATAGCACGTGACCCCACTGCGGTTTCGAGGGTTAATTGTATCGATTCGATATAGCCTCGATGTACCATGAATTTTCTCTCTCGTATCTGTAGAAGAGAGGGTAGACTATAGGGGGGGGGAGGGGCAGAGCGTTTGGGATTATCTCGATTGCTCCCGATAACTTTTGCATCCAGTAGGAGAGAGCAATTCGTTCTAGATCGCAAAGAGAATTTCGTATGCCACGATATATGAAATTTCTACGACTGTTAAGTTTGAAATTGTTCTTTCTCTATTTCGATAATTAATTACGAAAGTTTTCGATTATATATATATATATATATATATATATATATTTTTTTTTTTTTTTTTTATATTCGTTCAAAGAACAATCCAATTCATGAATAAGACGTGACAAAGAAATGTGCAGGTCATTCGGATAATTAATCGTACGAGCTATTTTTCATTTGGCCCTTGTGCCTTTGTCAGCGATAGGATTGTTTTTCGATTGTAACGTCACTCATTAACGTAGATCGCAGGACTCCTTCGAAGATTTATAATCCGTGATAAAT
>NC_060956.1:17953498-17955998 GCF_910589235.1 Vespa crabro | reverse complement strand
TCTTCTCTCTCTTTCTCTGCCAATCTTGCTTGCGGTCGGTCCGGTTGGATCCAATAAGCGTTTCAACTTTTCCATTGAATTCGAGGCAAAGGATGGTAGCGGCTGCATACCTATCAACGCTTTTACAGAGGGGGGTAGGGAAAAAAAGAAACCGGAGAAGAGAAAAGAAGAGAGGTTTAGTTTGGGATGGAGAATATTTTCGCGAACAAAAATTTTTCGCAACCCCGAGACTTTAGCCGTAAAGCGATAGAGAAAGTTATCAATCGAACTTGTATCTTTACATCATTGTACCTCGACTTTATCCTCGTCTATAGCATCTGTTCTTTTTTTTTTTCTTCTTTTTCCTCCCCCTCCCCTCCCCCCTTTTAATTAACCTTTTTCTTGTCTTTTTTCTTTTTTTTTTTGTTTGTTTTCTTTTTTGCTTCTTTTTTTTCCCTCTCCTTATCCTCTTGTTCTTATCTTTAATCACGTTTTGTTTGATCAGTAACATTCAACTTTTGAAAGAGAAAATGAAAGAGAAATGAGTTCTATCATTATTCATTCTGCCTTGTAAATATTTAATATCGTCAAACGTCGTCTTTACTATTTTCCATTTCTTTTGTTACTTATCCTTTTCCTTCCTTTATTTTCATCGAAGATCATACATCTGCGCTACAGCGTAATATCCCAGTCTGAAAGCTATATTTTCATTAATAATTTAACAACAGTAACGTAATAGTAACGAGACATGAGGTCGCGAGCAACGTCATCGTCATCGTTGTCGTCGTCGTCGTCGTCGTCGTTGTCATCGTCGTCGTCGTCTTTTTTTCGTTATAACAAAGAGCTTAGAATTTTATTATCTTGAACGATTCTATGGTTTAAACTTTAACACTGTTAAGTTTGCCGAATCGTGGAATTCGAGAATAAGGATAATCTGATCGTCGGCATGAGACTGGTACTCAATATAGTACAGTAACAAGGAGGACGAATCGAATTGCAAAAGGTAAATAGATAACTACGGGAGGATAATGGGCGAAACGGGATTCTATGATTGGCGAACAGGCAATTAACGAAGGCATGCCAGGCTCATTCGTGCAGCCGGACTGGCTCGCTCATGTGTATGTGAATACATTGGCAAGGACGATGGCGAGGGAGAGAGACAGAGAGTGAGAGAGAGAGAGAGAGAGAGAGAGAGAGAGAGAGAGAGGGAGAGGGCAAACGCGTGTTCACAGGACGAGGAAGGTTCGATTCTCTCCGAGGCTTGTGCTGCTTGAGCGGTGCTCCTTTCGATGCTTCCCACGGATATGAATTCTCCAGCATTGTGCTCGCGATGAAACGATCGAGTCGACGACGAGTGGTTCGTTGATCCAATCGGGACCACCGTCGAAGCGATTCTCGAATGTATATCTCTCGTCCTCGCTTGGTTCAGGTGCGCGTGATTGCGATTTACTAATTCGGTATTACTCCAGCCTCTATCAAATACACGCCTAGTGTATCAGTTAAACTTCCTTCCAACGTGTAGATCTGTGAGAACCATTCTATGAGAACTATGCAACTAAGTTACGATAGTCCAATAGCGATACCTACATAAGTGATAAGCACGAATTGTCTACAAGATTTACACCCTTTACAGCGTACCGAATAATTTTCTAAGGAAAACACGAGTCAGTCTTCTCGTCTATGTCTTTATCACGGACCATGTAACGCAATCACAGAAAGAAGAAAGTAAGGCTCTCATGAGGAAGGTGGTTAAAGCGACGGTAGCAATGGGGCGCGCGCTTTCGTCTACAACTCACCGTCGTACCTCTTATTCGTCGCGAAAAGAACTTGGGAAAAGTCAAAGTAGTATTTCCACGCTAATTAAAGAACGCTAAGTAGTCGAGTGGTTTCCGCTACTGAAACGAGCACGGCTACCACGTCATGGTGCTCAACTTTCGAGGCGCGGTTTTGCACAGAACGAAATCTATCGTGTGTAGCTACCGCACTCTCTCGTTCTCTCTCACTCTCTCTCTCTCTCTCTCTCTCTCTCTCTCTCTCTCTCTCAAGTATTCGCCTAATTAAATTCCTCCAGACACGTATCTACGAGTCTACGTGTAGGGATATGCGCGCACGAGCGTGTTCGCCAGCTCGACCAACGTTCACGCAGTCGTAATATGTTCGGGGAGCATGGAGGGTTGCCTTCCTTTACTCCTTTGAAAGTTCTGAGACTCATGCAAAGGAACAACCGAGAATGAAGAAATTTTTAAGAAGAACTCTTTTGCAATTCTCGAATTTCGTATCACGAATGCTATCTCGCGATGAGATTGTGCCTGTGTTAAGAAGAAACAAAGAAATCCGAAAGCTAGGAAATCGATACATTCTGATGTTCCCATGATATATATATATATATATATATATATATATATATATATATACATGCATATAACATATCTGTGTGTCTATCTATACGTTTGCTCCATTTTCTCGAGAACAACGAAGTTCCAAGTAAAATACATAAGGAGAAGAAAGAAATATACATGCA
>NC_060956.1:17940998-17948498 GCF_910589235.1 Vespa crabro | reverse complement strand
AGCATTTAACTACCGCGAGAGCTCAAGTCAATATTTATTAAATGCGCTGTCTGTGTAGGCGTGCGCCCGCACCCATTGCACTCCCTCTTTGTTAGCGTGCGTTCCTAATCAAATTCCATGCATTCCACAGGGTGGCCAAAGTGAACTTCTAGCATCTAGACGAAGTCAAAGTCATCTGGAAGGCTCCTTCGAGCCTACGAAGAGATCGTTTAGTTCGGTAAAGTTTCAACTTTTCCTTACGAATTTCTCTTAACTCATTTCTCTTAACTCATTTCCATTAGAGATTGAAAGGAACATCAAGTGATTTTTAATATCCTTTTTTTTTCTTTTTTTTTCTCTTTTTAATCGATTATTTATTATTATCTATTTGTCGATTGAAAATATAATTATTAAGTGAATTTTAAATATCACGCTGATATGTTTCAGAAAATGTGCGCATAATTTCATTAGTGCTTTTAATACGCTAAAATGAGAAGAAAAAAGTTCATAGAAACACGTAAATGATATGACCTTTTTTTCGTTCCCGAGAGAGACACATGATACAAGTCAACTGATTTAGAAACATTTACATCGTAATGTGTTTATAAGGTTGTACATGATGTATCAGTAATTATTTATAAACAGTTAAAGAAAGAGATCTGTTTATGAAAAAGTTTATCGAAAGACATTATTCAGTTGCATCTCAAAAACAAGATCACATCTGGCGTATATTTAGATGAACTTTTTTTTCCCTTATTTTTAATGCGTCGTATCCATCGGTGAAGTTATATCCAGATCTAAAACATTCTATATGTATCTTCTATTGTATCTAAACAAAGTTTATTGTTTTTAAATAAAGGTTATTAAAAAGGTATTAATTTAGTAAAGTAGAATGATAAGATAAATTCCATTAATAAAATTCTCTTTGTTGGAATGTACGTTCAATCATTTGTATAACATTCGCTCGTTAATTTTTTTGCGAATAATAAATCGCCAATGAAATGTTTAATTTCGATACAATGACCCTATCGATATTTTCGAATTCCGTTCTGTTATTCAGTAAAAAAGAAGGGGGAAAAAAAAAGAAAAAGAGAGAACAAAAAGAAAAGATAAAAATAAAAATAACGCAAAATACAGACTTCAGTTATAGAATAAAAGCCCTATAGACATTTTTAACATGGCACATATAATTTTTGTGACGTAAGAAGCATTTATCTCTTTATCATCTAATCGAATAAACATATGGATCGATCATTTGAATATAACTACGTCTATAGCTATTTATGTATCAATTTTATTTTACTTTTTAGTCCCAATAACGTACTCTATTTTTTTCAAATATTGAGTTCAACTATATAAATAAATTTTCTTTCTTTTTTTTTTTTCTTCGATCAGAAATTTACAATTTAACAAAAAACGAAATTAAATAGGCATGCATCGAGGGATATGTTTAATGAACGATTTCCGGTATAAAATCATCTTAGTTATTGTTAAACGATGTAAAACGATTCACACGATAATTGGATCATTAGCAAACTATTTCCTGACGTGTTAAATACTTCATCACGAGGTGCTTGGAAGGTCGTACGTAATCACTCGAGAAGACTTGAATCATGAAAATAAAGGAAAGTGAGAATTGAGAGAGAGAGAGAGAGAGAGAGAGAGAGAGAGACAGGGGGAGTGGAAGTTGTATACTTGTTGCAAATGTGTTTGTACGTATGTAGGGACAGGTAGCCGGAGGCTCGTGGCCCGTTTCCTAGCGTTCGCCGAGTTACGCGTTGTGGTTTCTACGGCGAACGAGAAATTATAACAATGATTTCGATATGCCCTGAGGACTCTTACACAGTCATGTAATTAAGCTGTTCCTATATTCCTATGTTGGGCGGAGTAGAAGCAGAGAGTTCGCTTCGAAACGATACGCATTTATACCGCTTGGCGCCTCGGTAAATAATGGGGCGTCGTTCCATAACCAACACCTCGTTTAGTTCCTATTAAATTATGTGTTATTCAGAGTCATCCCGATTCTCCCTTTTAATATTTCCATCGTCTATTTTAACGGTCTATTCTTTCACCGATACATGGGAAAGTTTAAATTAAGAATGTATGAATCCTATACCATTCCTAGAATGGGCGATTTCCAAGAATATATAATAGTTTCATTTGAAATTGATCGTATTCGATCCAATTCGATCCAATCCGATCCGATCCGATCGTTATTAGTCACAAATAATCGTATAGGATACGTGCGTATATCGATTTGTGTCCCTTTTAATCATCCCCGTAATCCATAACGCAATTCTACCGGCTCGTTGACCTTAATGTCCTTTTAAATATTTCCATATATTTGCGTGGCTAACGATTCCATCTCTCTACCATCGACATTCGACATTTTCCCATTCCCGGAGGAGTACGATTTTCGTATTGTTATCCATGAAAATGTAATAAGAATTGCGAATGTTCGAAGCGATTTTAACTGTACGAAATATAGGGATAAATAGATGTCGATAACCTCGTTAGAAATTATTGTATTTTACCAGCTGCGTTCATTTTGTCCGAAATGGTACTTTACGTAGATACATACATACATACATACATACATATGCGCGTATACAACACACTTTCTTCTTTCTTGATATACCAAATATATTTGCTCGAAAGCGTGGACCAGGCGCCTAGAAAAATATTCCACTTTTTCTCCGTTATAACCATAAAATAACCTCTTTATACGGTACACTTTATCGTTCTCGTTCTCGTTCTCGCAAAGATTATGTATTCTTTTTTATCCCCCTCTACGTTGGATAAGGGAAAGTGGAAGGGGTAGCGATTAAGTTAAATAATTATTCTCATTTCGGCCAAACATTAGATACATTTCGAGGCCGATATTTCATTCGGACTCCTTTTAAAATTCTCTTCGCGAGAACACGAAACGTTCAGAAGAGGACGTATTAATTTAAGATAATCGTCGTGAAAGGTCAAGTATATGAACTCTGGGAACTCCTATCCCTCGTCGCAAGGCACGAGCTACGCTCGTTTTCAGATCGATTTCCTTTCAACGAGATTAAGGTCGAAACAATTTGCAGGTGGCTTGGGTTGGCCAAGGTATAGGTACCTCAACTCTCTCTCTCTTTCTCTCTCTCTCTCTCTCTCTCTCTCTCTCTCTCTCTCTTTCTCTAATCGAGAGGCCATTATTTATATCCGTAAATTGATAATTAGGTTTGCCCACCGCAGCCCAAGAAAATTGATTCTCCCGGGGGTCGAGGTGGGTCCAATATGAAGGGACTGAGCAAAGCCGAAGCCTTCGTTGTTCGTTCACTCATTGACGTCTACCTATCCTTTGGGAGGTGCAACTTCGTTATTGCCAGGTCCTGTCAATCTCGGATCAATGGCGATTTAATTAAAGATTATGGCCAAACGAAAATTAAGATTAATCGTAGACGCTAGGTGCTGGTGGCTTATGGCCGATGGTTGAACGGGTTAGAAGTTAAGAGACGCTTTGGAGGCGATCGGCCTTAATTATTTCGAACAAGGGAGAGCAAGAGAGAGAGAGAGAGAGAGAGAGAGAGAGAGAGAGAGAGAGAGAGAGAGAGAGAGAGAAAGATGGAGATAGGCAGAAACTGCGAACGTCGCTTTTCTCCTCTTCATTGTCATCGTCATCGTCATCGTCATCGTCATCGTCATCGTCGTCGTCGTTATCGTTGTCGTTGTCGTTGTCGTTGTCATTGTCGTCATAGTTCACCTTTGTCGGATGATGTCGGCAGTCGACATTGTTGCACTTTGTCAGTGCACACAACATCAGAGAAAATGAGGTCGAGGGCAACGAGAAGACCGACTTTATTGGCTCAGTCCTCCAAGCAGACCAACGGGAAAATATGTGTGTACGTAGATACATACATATTTATTATATAAAAATATAGAAGCTTTGGTATAGTTGTAAGTACGATCAAATTATGTTTCCCGAAGAACGTTAATAAACGTTGATTCTGTATACGTAAAGAGCTCTTTTTTCTCCTAATTTTTTTTTTCTTTTTTTTCTTTTTGTTTTGTTTTGTTCTGTTTCGAACGACTGCACGATTCAAATCATAACGCGTCACGCGTAATCTTTTTTGCGATGATACGTTGTCCACCGTTCTTCGTATTTCCACGTATGTCCACGCTACATTGTTCTATTTAATTAATAATTAGCTGTTTACAGATAATCCGATCTTAACGCTACGATATCGGAAATCGATAGGTATTGTTATTTGGAAAATTTGCGTTTCAGTAACTCTGGATTTTAATTATTGTGTTTATGTATTGGTCGAGAGATGCGGATATTTGTTGAAACCGTGGTTGTCATGCTTATCAAGACTTAACTCAATATTTGTCGTAAGCAAATTTAGCATATTGGAATTTCGATTAACCTCGATAGCTCAGTTCGTCGTCGTCGTCGTCGTCGTCGTCGTCGTCGTCGTCGTCCTCGTCATCGTCGTTGATTTTCTCGGTGAGCGGGAATCATTAAAATTTAGTAAACGTAGAAATGAGAGTAGGGCCACGAACTTTTATCGAGCCCTTCGCACAGTTCCCTTACAATTGCAACCAAGCGGATTCATTGGACAGAGAAACGTTTGCGGAAAAGGTAAAATCACTTTTGGCAATGTTCCGATTCCGTTCCGAAGCCGAATGTGATGACGAGCGAAGAAAACGCAAGTACACGATCTCTCTCTCTCTCTCTCTCTCTCTCTCTCTCTCTCTCTCTCTCTCGGAGTCAGGAACGCTCTTGAATGACATTTGGCGTGAAATTATCGGCAAATCGTCGACGATAAAAGAAAGGAAGAAAAGGTCGAGGCGATGGCGTAGAACGGATCGTAAACTTTACGACACCTTATTTCGGTCGTTTCGTACGCATTTCAGTCTCGTTCTATTCTATTTCGCTTGATCACATCGACATACTACTACTACTATTACTACTACTACTACTACTACCACTACTACTACTATGTTCTCTCGCAATCAAGTCAATACTATTTCTGCCATATTCTAAGTAATAACGCACGTACTTACGAACGGCCGTTAAGAGACATCCTATAATAAAGCCGATAACAATAAGGATCGATTCGTCTATTTGTTATTCCTTTTTTTTTTTCGTTTTATCCTTTAAAGAAACTTTTCGAGAAGTTTTTACGAGTGTTTACGAGATTACAGTTGAATTTCTATCAATTCTTTTTTCTTTCTATGAATTCTACTTTCGACAACGTCGTTCACTTGAAGTGTCCAACGAACTTAATAGACAATAGCTCTTGAAAGAGTGTCATATTACGTTCGTGTTTATTGCTTTAAGAGAACTATTTGGTACCCGGTGAGTACTTCAATATCGTTGAATTAACGAGGATACGTTTTAAAGCTGCGTTTGGTCGATTTTAGAAAACATTTTAGCCTCGAAATTATCGAGTTTGATGGAACTTGGCCAACAGCTCTTCCGGGTTTGATATTTTGTCGATAATTAATTAAAGTTATGCGTCGAAAATGTGTAAAGAGATTTTTAAAAAAAAGAGAGAGAGAAATATTATTATCGTTTATACGAGAAATAAATAGGAATGTTGTTATGTTTGCGAGCAATTTAATCAATGCTTATACGATTTGTACCAATTATCAAATAAAATAATTTCTTTTTTTTTTTATAATTTTTTCTACGGTGCATGATTCTCCGTGATTCTCGTTCTCGGACATTCGCGTTGGTCCAAAAAAAAAAAAAAAAAAAAAAAAGAAAAAAATATTTGGCGCGTGAGAGGAACTCTGAATGACAAAAAAAGAAAAAAAGAAAAAAAGGAGAAAGGAGAGCGCTGTACGAGTCCATTTATTTTGAGTGTCGCGATAGAAAACATAAAAAAAAGAATATATATATATATATATATATATAAAATATTCTCGGCAGTATACCATAACAACGAGTTCGTTTTCGTTTCGCGTACGTATGTAGAAGGTACGACAGTTCTGGCATGTCGGCATTTGACGGGAACATTATGGAACGAGTAGTACATTAGTTTTTTCTTTTTCTTTTGCTTTCTTTCTTTCTTTTTTCTTTTTTTTTATTTTTTGTTTTTTCACATTTCGATCAATTTGTCGAAAGGGAAAATTTATTTTTTATTTTCTTTGTTTTATCATTTAAAGAAAATTTACGATACCTTTTTAGTTCGTTCTCTTACAACACAGATTTCTATTCGACCGTTGCTTTCTGACATTCTTATGGGTACATGTATACATATATACATACACATACACATACACACACACACGTTCTTACATACGTACATAGTACATACGTTGATATCAGACCGTCTATATATCGTTTCGCTCGAGCTAAATCGAAAAACTTTGCCACTCGACGTACGAGAGGAGTGTACAGTGAATCGAAATAAAATGATAGCGGGAGATGCCGGTGCAGGATTAAAGCCGCGAGGTTAAAACAGTTTCGAATGCTGGGCAAGAGTGAGTTGTTGGTAGGAGGAGGTGTAAAAGAAGGAAAAGGAAGAAGGGGGAAGCAAACGGAAGGAGAAAGACGAAAAGCAAAAAAGAGTGGGAAGAGCCAAAGAGACTCCTGTGTGCTTAACCTTACCGGAAGTGGTGGCGAACGCGGCCATAAGCGGCTCATCGCGCTTCCAAAGTTCCTTCTCGAACTCTCGTCTCTACAGATCGTCTCTACAAAACGAACCAACCAACTCCCAACCCAATATTTTCTATTTCTTTTTCTATCGTTCCTTCCATTTTAAATCACGACTAGTCAGTAGAGATTATTTAATTGATTTTTACGTAGAATGTTAATATACATATATATATAATATATAATATATATATATAAATACGAATGCGTTACATTGCATGCCGTTCCAGATGGTGATACGACCTATTTTACGAGCGTATAAATATCTTTGAAAGAAATGCACTTTATCAATTTGTTTGTCGACACGTCACATGCACATTATTCCTCGTTCTTATAAACTTCGTTTATATTTTATTTCCTTCATTTTTACTCGACATCTCTTTCTTTTTCTTTCTTTTTTTATTTCTCTTTCTCTCTCTCTCTCTCTCTCTCTCTCTCTCTCTATCTCTCTTTCTCTCTCTCTCTATATATCTATCTATCTATCTATCTATCTATCTCTTTCTTTCTTTTTCTCTCTCTCTTTTTCCCTATTTCGGTACGTTCTTCCCATTAAAGTGAAATCATAACTCATCGTTGCTTGCATTTGCTTCTTCAACGAGATATCAAATTATTTTCGTTGCATGACATTATTGTACGATAATGTAAGCACATTGTAATTTCTTTGTCATATCCCGTTAAAAACGCAGATATGCGATAATCATGAAACGCCTTCGACGAGTTGCATTTTGAATTAACAACTAGTAACCATCTTCGCGAGGTCATATTAGTCCCGCGCTAACGGTACGGGCGCACGGGTTTCATATCACGTTATTGCTTTAAAATCGACTGTTAACGAGTATAACGAGTTTGTCGAGTAATCAAGGAATATAAAATTTATTGTATGC
>NC_060956.1:17905998-17935998 GCF_910589235.1 Vespa crabro | reverse complement strand
GGAACGATCGAAAGCTTTGTGGTAAGCAATTACTACGCGTTACCTTTTGCTCTTTAGGATCTTTAGCGTTGCCTCTGGCGTACATTATTTTCATAATCGTCTATTCGCTAGCTGATATACCTAGGTACGTACCAGTATAACCGTAAACATAAACGAGCGCCTTCCGGCGCATTGGAAGTTTGCCTAAGTAATCGACGAATCCAAATTGTGCGATTCCCATAATCGAAAGCGTCATTGTTGTTTCGAATATGTCATACGTAATTAAACCGATTGTCGAGTATTAAAGATGAGACTCGTAAACGACCGAGATCAAGATGACGATAACTCGAGGGTATCGTAAGTTTTGTTGGCTCGTAAAAAGAAACCGCACATAACTATTTCTTTCTTTCCTCCTTCCCAATCTTTCTTCTTTTATATGCTTTTATAGGATTTGATGAAATTTTTTAAAAGGATAGCCAGTTGATCATCGGCCGATCGTATTACGGTGTATCTTTACGATCGTACTACTTTTATACGATCGTTACATTTAAACATTTTTACTCGATCACTTTCTAATGAAAATACAATGAAATATCGTAACGATCACTTTATACTCTTGCAATATTCAGATATAGTGATTTCGAGCATTCTTCCTTTTACAATTCGTACTTGTTATTTTTTCTTTGTTATCTCTCTCTCTCTCTCTCACTCTTTTTTGGCTTTTTGTCGTTCTCTTTTTCCTTTGTTTTTCTTTTGTTCTCTTCGTTCTTTTTGTTCTCTTTTTAACATTGTAAATACTATATATACACTCTTCCGTCGGTGAACGAAGCCAAAAGTAATATTTCATTGTTTCGCGAAGGATCCACTAGTAATCGATAGATTCGATAGAGATGAAACGGTACATATTGAAACACGCAACCTTTCGATTTATTTATTTATTATTTCTTTTTTTGACACTAACAAATGGCGAAAAGAGAATACCCTGAATTGAAGAAATGGATAGGAACGATGTACGATTCGGGATTTGCTATTATCTAAACCCGATTGTTCGTCCCTTCGAGTCTCGAACGAGTACGTCGATTAACTTTAAACTATCGTTAAACTCGTTACGAAATTATGAAGACTTTTGATGGCTCGAAAATGTCTCTTTCGTTATAATCTTGTAAGAATATCGAAGACAATTTTTCTTTGGGATTCGACGCATGAACAATAGCCGATGAGAAAATATAATCTTCATTGAATTGCCACACTTTGCACATACTTTCATTCACCTTTTAACTTTATTATCAATCCCTATTTTCTCTATAAAGGTCACTTTAATTACCATCTTAGATTGAAAAGATTTTTCAAACAAGAAGAAAAAAAAAATTATAATAATATTAATAATAATAATAATAATAATAATAATAATAATAATAATAATAATAATAATAATTATGGCAAATCATTGTGATACGTGTTCTCGTTTATAGGCTTACATAACATATCGAATAAAAAAGGAAAGCGTTCTGTTACTTACTAGAAACTCTAGGCTGCAAAAAGCATGATACATGGGTATGGTAAATGGCCGGAATAGATTCGTGGGTGCATATTAAACGACTTTAAATTATGAGCGGCTCGTTGGATTAGAGCCGCTTACGCTTATAAGCCGGCTCGGTTTTACGGTTTTACGAGCTAAGAAGTACGACGTCGGAGGCGCTGCGAGCCGCCAAGATCGCACGGAGGATAAGACCTCCAGAGAAAGGAGGACAAAGTCCGACCCGTGGCGCGTAATTCGAGCACTTAATCCGACCTCCTTCCTGTGTCACAATGTCGCACGACAAAACGGTTACGGTATTATGTTGGCGGAAGATATAAAGGAAAATGTGTATCGTCCTTTCTCGCTCTCTCTCTCTCTCTCTCTCTCTCTGTCTTTTTTTCTCTCACACTCTTTTTTCAGGATTCCAAATTTTCCTTATCTAGATCGATCAAATTCGGAGAATGGAAAATGGTGTTCGAAGATACTCTTAGGAAGGAAATCTTGCGTACGTGTGCGGGTTTCTATCCTTTAGTCATACAGAGGGACGTCTCGTACGGGACATCTGACAATGTCAGCAGTAGTAGGACTCAACGTCAGCTACTCCGTCAGGTTTACAATACGCTTTGCTCCTCTTCATCGATACGATACTTCCCTTCCGCTAAACATTCATTAAATTTCTCTCTCTCTCTCTCTCTCTCTTTCTCTCTTTCTTTCTCTCTTTTGTATCTCTTTACAAGTCGTTTCATACATATGTATATATATACATATACGGTTATGATCAAAATTATTTATTTTTTGTCATTTGTTTCTACAGACTTGTATTAATAAAAAAAGTTTAATATTTTTATACGACAAATGGGATCGTGTGATTTAAATTACGATAAGTGGTATACGCATGAGTATAAAAGAAATTGTTGATTTTAATGGTGCACAAGAGCAGTTCGAACGCTGCTCGATTCGCAGTTACGCAAAACGAATTATTATTTAATTAATCGTTTATTGAATAAAACTTGAACTCGCTGGAAAAATATATAACGTTGGAAAGACTCGAAGAGCCGATGAACAAAGAGTGGAATAATAACGGCGAGGGAAATATTTTGTCGAAGGCCAATAACCATCGGTAAGCTCGTTCGTTGTTGTTGACCTACGAACTCGAAATCCGAGCTTCGTCGCGCTCATTTTCCGCTTGCTTGCGCTTTCCACCATCGCGGTCGCAAACTTTCACGATGAAAAGCGCATTATCGGGTTTCAAAGCGATGATGAAACTTAAACAGGTGGCCGGTACGAAAGGTTGCGTACGGGCAAACGCGTTCGCCGAAACAGCCAGAGGCTATTGAAAAGACTAAAATGTTATAGCGATTATTTTGCTTATCCTTTCTCATACGACGAAGGGAGATAAGGCCGACGCATGCGCGTTAAAATTTCGTTTGAAAAGCTTTTACCTCGGTGCTAAACTGACGTTTCAAAATCTTATAAAGTTTGCAGTCGTTGCAAATGCGAACGCCTATCTGACGAAACGTCAAAAGTGATAGGAGAAGGAGAGAAATAGGGAAAGAGAAATGTCCTTCTCAAGTTCGTTCCTTCCTTTAGAATGTGCCGAGAAATTTCTATAGCGTACCATCGACAAATCATCGTAGGGAAAACAAGAGAGAGAGAGAGAGAGAGAGAGAGAGAGAGAGAGAGAGAGAGAGAGAGAGAGAGAGAGAGAGAGAGAGAGAGAGAAAAGACTAAGGGAAAGACGTGTGCATTCTCCCTTTCCCATTTTCGGCTGGCTCACGAACGATTTGATTTATACGCCGGTCTTGATTACAATTGATTTTAGTTCGTGCGCATGTAACCACGTTCGAACGTATCTGTTACTCCAACTATACGTCGTCGCGATTCTCCTTCCAATGATTCTCTCTCTTTCTCTCTTTCTCTCTCTCTCTCTCTCTCTCTCTCTCTCTCTCTCTCTCTCTATCTATCTCTTTCCCTTTCTCCTTGCTCTTCGATCTGCCATTTCTCGTATTCTCATGGCTCTCGAGCTAACGTAGAAACACCGTAACGCGATTCCGCATGCACGAGGCCGCTCGCTCGCGCGAGCGCACTCGCGAGAACCAACGGAATCGTTTACGCGGGCTACGTTTCCGTGTTCAACGGACTAGTACGTGATTTCATTTACGATACGAACTCACGATCGTTCTACATCCGTTGGAAATATGGCGCCTCGCATTTCGTCCGATTCGCCGCCGGTACGGAGCCGCGCTCCATAAAGCACGTCGGCCTGGATCAAGCGCGCGTTTAACGCGTAAGAGAAGTCGTCAGAACTCCACCGTCCGAGATTTATGTATATGTACGTTACCCTCGTCTCTCTCTTTCTCTTTCTCTTTCTCTCTCTCTCTCTCTCTCTCTCTCTCGCGAAATTTGGAACCCGTACGGATTCTCTACACACATTGTACAGTATCCTTTAGCCGCATTTAAGCATCCTCTTGGAAAATCAAATTTGATATATATATATATATATATATATATATATTTCTCGGTGGAATGTCTAACATTCTATCGAAGGATCTCAATTTCTCGAGGAAACACACGAAGTCTGTTTACCTTTAACAAACATCATTTTACAAATGATTCTATGATAAAAATCGTTAGATAATTCGCAAAGGAATAGTACGATATAATATATAACGTCGTAAAATAAATGGGCTCTCTTTACTTTGACAAAGCGAGTTGTCCGTCTCTATACGTCGTAACAGAGTTCTCTTACAATTAGTCTTCCATGTATAACACAGTGCCATACCTCCTATTCCGTTTATATATATTCATGTTTTTATTCCTTCATTTCATTTCTGTGTTATCGCGTCCCATTAATTAGAAGAGACAACAAAGCGACATAATTTTCTTCACGACAAAACATTCAATTTATCAGTTCATTTACATATATAAATATATAAATATATATATATATATATATATATATATATATATATATATATAATACGTAATATTTAAAAACGTTTGATTTACAGCAGTAATGAATGAATGTTAGTAAAGAATATTTCAATCGATCTTTCTTTTTCATATCGAATATACTCATTATCGAATTTTCTCAAATATCTCGTAGGTATATCTTTCATATTTTTGGGATGAAAGAAAGGAGATAGAAAATGTCGATAAGCATAAGCTCTTCGACAACGGTGATTGGCAGGCAAACGTCTGTAGTAACGTAGCTATTTTCATGACAATGGACTTTGCGATATGCGCTACGCGCGGAAGAATAAAACGATTTCGAGGTGAAGAAATATCTCGTAGAGAAAGAGAGACGCCTTATATAATGTGTTAGTGGTAGTTGTTACTGATGGAGGATGTGTGGGAGAACTAGTCCGAAAAGCTTCAAATGGCCGGCCATTGTGCCACACCAAAGGGCAAAAGAGGGCGAGCGGTTTCTCTCCCTCTCTTTCTATGTATATATATATATATATATCCCCTCTCTCTATCCCTCTATCCACCTAGCAAGCCCGCACGCTATTTCGTGGTCGACCTTTGATTCTCGAGCGAGCTCTCCCAGTGCATGTCGTGCCACACACTGACTGCTCTTCCCTTTTCTTCCGCCTTCCTCCGCGTCACTTTTCCCCTTTCGCTGTCCGTCCATCGCCGTCCAACCATTTCTACGCTCTTCTCCTTCGACTCTAATAATCGTGCTCGTTCGCTTCAAGAGCTGACCGAGCTCTCTCGCTCTCTCTCTCTCTCTCTCTCTCTCTCTCTCTTCCACTTTCTCTCTTTCTCTCTTTGGAAAACTCATAGGATGATCATAGTACAGTGGAAGTACCTACCTACCTCGTGTCTCGGAACACGCGACAAAGTTTTTAACCCTCTTCTTTTTTTTTTTTTTTTTTTTATTAGTAGAACTCACTTTTTGGCTCTTTGCCATCAATGGGAAATTCACCGAAAGCGTAGCTCAGATTTTCGGTCGTCTTTTATTACGCGTTAAAAAGAATTGTATTCAAGTTTATCCATAGATTAGTATTATGATGAACTGTAATGGAAAGATTTCTTGAACTTGAATTTAATTAAACCAATTGAAAACTTTTCGGCAAGTTAATTAAATTATTAAATTAAATGAAAATCATTAATTTATCAAAGTTCACGGGTGATATTTTATGATATAAATAAAGTGGTTGAAAATGATTCTTTGTAAAATATCGATTTCGTCGTTGAATCGTTATCGATTCGAAAACGTTAGCACTAACGTAAGCTCTTTCCCTCGATAGGGAGCTCTTTACGAAGGAGCACGTTCTCGCGAGGTTTGCTTTGACGAGGTCGGATTATGAGAAACTACAAATATCGTTGAAGTTCGAAGAGCTCTCGCTGAAATCGTTGACGCTATCGAATGCGGGTTAAGGGTGTGACGTGCAACTCATCAACGAGTTAGGTATTTTCACAGGTGTTCTAGCGATTGTATTTACTTTAACATAAATATATATATATATATATATATATATATATATATATGTGTGTGTGTGTGTGTGTGTGTGTGTGTGTGTGTACATATACATACTTATAAGTATATAGAAGTAGTGCACGTGTATTAACGTACTCGTGGTTCGCCACAGAAACGAAGGTGAATAGTGTGTGTCGTTGATTACAAAAAAGTCCAAATGGGGTCGTATCGATCGTGCGGCCGCATTATGTATGCGTCAAGCCTCGTTCAGCCTAAGACCTCATTTTCGAGAAATGATTCGTTTATAATATTTAATAAATCAATCAGTATAATCCGCGCCAGTGTTATTGACGTATTGTCATTATCAACAAAAAGCGCTAATTTGTTCCGACTGCGGAAATGCTTTCTAATTATTATTCAATAAACTTTCGTGCAATGGTTGTGTTCCATTAACAATACGGTTTCTAAGAATTGACTCGACACGAAGAAAGAAAGAAAGATTGGAAGGAAGAAAAAAGAGAAAGAAAGACTCGAGTTGTTCCCTTGCGTGCGAATATAATTATCGTTATCGTTTCTTCGGGTCCCGTGATAATAATAGAAATGATCGCTAAGTCGCAAATAGAAAGGCAAAGAGAAAGGAAAAGAAAATGAGAGACAGAGAGAGGGAAGGGGGAAGAAACAGAAAGAGAGAGAGAGAGAGAGAGAGAGAGAGAGAGAGGACGAAACAATGATTTCAAGTTAAAGGGATAGAACACGGTGCGACTGAAAAACACGTCCACCCACCGTACGGCCGCGATAGTAAATCAATTAGCTCGCATTGTAAATAAATCACCGTTTTACAACTCCGCCGTGCAGCGTCGGACGACATTCGTATGAAATTTATCGTCCATTTTCATCTGGCTCGCCTCGATTTCGCTCGTCGATGTCGATTCCCGATGGTATGCGGTACGCGTTGAATTTGCCGCGACGTTCTTGCGAGCGGAACGTAGAGAATGAGACGTAGAGATTCGCGTACGTGTGTGAGATTTGACCTGCCTAATGTAAAAATTAAAAAAAAAAAAAGAAAAAAAAAGAAAAAAAGAAAAAGAAAAAAAAAGAAAAGAAGAAAAAAGAGTGACGACAAAAAAGAAGAAGAAGAAAAAAAAAAAAGAAAAAAAAATCAAAAAATCAAAAAAGAAAAAAGATGATCAAAATTAAAAGGAACAAGAACGAAATAGTGGAGGAGATAAAAAGAATATTGAAAAGAAAGACAAAAACAGGAGGTTCGCGTTGTACGATGCCTGAAAATAGCGGGGAAGTTTAACAAAGGATGGGAAAGACAAAAGCTTGGTCGCCTTCGAGTATAAATGCAACGCGCGTACTCTCTTGTATATTATTCTTTTTATACATATAGCTATGTATATATATATATATATATACATATGCATATATACATATACTTTTTAACCCCTCCACCCCGAATTCCTCTAGCGCCATAGATATCTATGAAGAATTTGTGAAAAAAAAAGAAAAGAAAAAAGCGAAAAATCGACGATGTTACAACGACAACGACGACGACATTTTTCGTAACGAAGGATCCTAAATGGGTACATTCATTTACGAGAAAAATGTCATTGGGCCCAACTTTTTTTTTATCGACGTGAACGCAAATCGTTTTCATATTTTTATAGAAAAGACTGAATATTCTAAAGCTTCAAGCGACTTAATAATAGTAGGGTAAAGAATAAGAACGAAGAGTTACAAGGACGAGTTAATCGGCTGACTGGCTACATTTGTTGGATAAAACAGAGAAACGAAGTACCATTAAGTCCTCTGAATAAAGCCCCAGCCTCGAGGACATTGTAATTTCAGGAAATAGCAATTTCCAGACCAATTACCGCGCGAAATATTGCAAAACAATGCGCGCAGCTTGATGCGCCTAGAATGTGGCCGTCGAGTCGGCGCAAGGCGGTTGGAACCTTTCACGTGGAAATTTCTACATACATATATTCGCCGTGTTGTTCGTGGCGTTAGTAGTACCGTTTGTAATTCTGAAAATTAAAAATCACTAAATTTAAATCGCATTTAGAAATTGTAACAGGTATACAGATCAAAAGAAATCACAAAACATTTTCTCTCTCTCTCTCTCTCTCTCTCTATCTCTCACTCTCTCACTCTCTCACTCTCTCTCACTCTCTAGTTTCTCTCTTTTCGTTTTAACCGATCTGATTCACTCGTTTCCAACGAGTAAACCGTCGGCGTACGCGAACGTTATAAGATAAATAGTGGTAAATCGAAGCGTATTTGTAAAAGCCAAACGGTGACCGTTGGAGGACCAAGGGAAGAGAAGGGAGGGAGAGAGAGAGAGAGAGAGAGAAACGGCACTCAAAAGACTCACTTTAATTGAAATTGCAATCGAAATCAATTATTTAAGCGAACAGATTGAAAACTATCGATTTAAACGACAGAATAGGATTGTCGAATAACATCGTTATTAATTAATGCCATGTAGTTTTTGTTCTCGTTTATCATTCGGAGATGGTAAATCTTTTCTTCGTATGAAATGATAAAAAAAAACAAGTGTGTGCATTAGTAATATTCTATGCCTCTATACTTTTATCAACCTATCTGTCTACCTACGTCGGGCGCATTGAGCGCGAACAAACGAGAGCATTTCATAGTCTCGTTGGCGTCAGCGTCGACGTCAAATTTGACATAGATGTAGACGAAGCTACCTTTTTCATTTGTACGAACGTTGAAGACTTGTGCATCGAGCAGCTCACAAATAATGAACGTGGCCCTGATTAGTTCGCGTGGTACGGTTGATCGTCGACGATGAGTTTTCAATCGGCACGACAATGAGTGAGCCTACGAAAGTGGCTTCTACTACAGGCGGGTTAATATCGCCTCTTTCAGAATGGTCTATTGTCAAGGCAACCCCTTTGCCAGTAAAGACTGCCGCTCGACCGTGGAATCCTTTCCAACTATGCAACAGCTTCTATCGAGGTATATATGTTACTAGAAAAGAACAGAAAGAAGAAAGAGGGGAAAAAGATAGAACAAAGGAAATGAAGAGAAGACCGTGCGATCATTAATGCGATCAATCCATTCGCCAACGTAATAACCGATAAAAGAAATAAGCTCGATCGCGTTAACGTTTTTTTAATTTGTCGACATTTAATTTCTCAGAGACACTTCCTTTTTTTTCTCCTTTTTATTTAGGAAAAAAGACGTATTCATTTGCGTTTATCAAAAAAAAAAAAAAAAAAAAGAAAAAAAAAGTAAAAAAGAAAAAAAAGGATAAGTCGTAGTACCAGCGAAAAGAAATTCTTTTTAAAAATAAAGAACGATCGATCTGAATGAAAACTCGAATTGTTCGAAGCTGTGATACCGTTAATCATAAGGATCATCGTGTAATCCAAAGGACAGACGGCCGATTTCAAACGACATATACTTGCAAAGGGGGAAGAGTGTGTGGATAGAGGTTGCGTCCTCGTACGAGCGGACCATAGATATGTAGATGTTCATAGAGGGCGAACAGAAGAGCGGGGAAGGACGATTCTCGGTGGTAACGCTCGTCGATGTCGGCGTTAATGCTAATGCTAATGCTAATGCCAATGCTAATGGTGTTGCTGTCGTTTGGCACAAGCCGCGATCTACGTTCGCGAATGGACCGGCCGACAGGCACGTACTACGATGCCTCTCTATGGTAATTGATTATCAGCGATTTATATAATCCCGATAAGCCGTTCAATTAAAACGGTCCGTTCGCTTATCTCGCGTTATTGTTCCCGACTTGAAGTTTGAAATTTTGTCATAGATTGGCCATTTATGAAATTTCATTATCGTCGACATTTATATTAAAAAAAAGAAATATCTTCTTTATTTCTTCGTCTTTGTACTTGTTGCACAAAGCATCCTTTATGTTACACGATATATATATATATCGATTGCATTCTTAATACAGTCGATAAGTTTAGACATATCTTTTCTATTTGGAAGCGAATGATATTCCAAAGGATATACACCAAATACATCCGAAGAATTTTTCAATTTTAGCGATATGAAAAAGTGATATCCTTTTGCCAATATATTCATGAAAGGTATTTCATCTACTTATACCTTTTATCTCTTTGACTTTATACGTTTAATCGTTTATCCGTTCGAAGGATATGAAATAATCGTTTTTGTTTTAAACGATACGAATATTTTGTTTAATTATTATGAGTGCTAAGTATTATGAGTTTTCCAACGTATAAGTTTCAAACAAAGTCGTTCTCTTTCTTCTGAACGCTTCAGTGATACTTGATGAAGACTGTCGCTAACTATCCCTTAATGTCTTTTCTCAAACAATAAGTTTGTACCCAAGTAGTCGGTTGTTAACACTTCTCTAAAGCATTTTGAAAGTTTCGAATTGGGGTTGGGTGCGTGCACGAGAACGAATTTCTCAAGATACCGAGAGTCGTCGGAACAATCGTTATTTGAAAGTTGTTCAAAGTTAAATAAATATAGTAAACGTGCTTGTACCAAGGATAATCGTCTTTTTCGTTAGATGGACGATAGAAAAGAATAAGATTTAGTAAAGGCGGATCGGTCGGTTATTTGCGAGCGACGGATTATATGCAAATGGAAAACGTTACGTTGGAAAAGAAAGTAAAGAGAGAGAAAGAGAGAGAGAGAGAGAGAGAGAGAGAGAGAGAGAGAGAGAAACAAAGTGAGAGAGAAAGAGAACGAAAGAGAAAGAGAAATCTGGAAAAGGATCGTATAGCAATTTTATGGCAATGCAGTTGGTAGGAGGAGGTATTCGACGGCATCTCCATAAAAATAATCGACATAAGCCTCGCTTTTCTTTCGTAGGGTCGCGGAAACTGTGCGATTCAAAGTCCGTCGAGGCGGTTGTAGGATACGAAACGAAGGCGACGCCAGGCAACGTCCGCTACCACCGCGTTCTCGTGTATCGTGACACATTTGCATAAACAGCCACGACTCCATCTCTATGCTAATCGGCTTGTTCGCCTTCGAAAAGTATCCATGGATATATATATATATATACATATATATGTGCTCGTGAGTGTATACCGTGAAACGTTGCCGAAGAGGGTTAAAGGTAATAGGGTAGTGTATCGGTGAAGGTGACCAAGTTACCAAAGGAAGTCTATTAAAATACAGTACTTTGATACTCATAAAAGAATTCGAGTTAACTGCAAGTATCAGACTCATTTTCGATTAATTCTACGGCACGAGATATAGATTCTTTATAAATTCGTTTCGTTTTTGTTATCTCTTATCGTCTAGTTTTCTTTTTTTTTTTTTCTTTTTTTCTTTTTCGAAGGAAAACACTATAGTATAGACAACAGAAGAGTTACGACGGGGATGAAACGGTCCACGGAAAAGAAAAAAGAAGGAAAAAAAGCATGGTCCGATTCGGTATAACAAATATTGCTCACAGTTGTGTAGAGTGGACCTGCGCTCTTCGTTCGAGCATTGACTTTGTCTCCCTTTCGTCTCTGCGTTCGTTCTCCCTTTCTTCTCGTTTGTCAGTTATTCGGTACGTTTATTCTCATTCCCTTTATCTCCCTCATTCTCTTTTCCCTCTCTCTTTCTCTCTTTCTCTCTCCCCTTTCTCTCTCCCCTTTCTCTTTCCCCTTTCTCTCTGTGGCTTCGCACGCTAAAAGTACGCGCATCACGGTAAACGAGATCGGTCGTTCTCGTCAGCGATGAAAGAGGCGGACAGAACGCGTTGCTCTAGTCCAACGTCGCTTTTCGAGCCGGACGATTCGTATAATTGATAGCGGTTTTTCCTCTTTCTCCCCCCCCCCCAACAAATCTTCTCAACGTTTATTCGCATACTTTTCTTTCCAGTTTCTTCTTATCTGCATAGATCTATCCTCTCTCTCTCTCTCTCTCTCTCTCTCTCTCTCTCTCTCTCTCTCTCTCTCTCTCTCTCTTTCTCTCTCTCTCTCTCTCTCTCTCCTCACTGCTAATCATACCGATTTAGTAATAACATTTTCCTCTCTTCGGCGTTTCCCAACGTCGATTTTATAATTATCATTTTTTACCGAATTTTCCCCTCTTTTTTCTCTTTAATTCTCGTCCCCTCTCCCCTGTTTCTCTACTGTTCTTAAAGAAGGTCAAAGAAAGGGGAAGAAAGGATGGTAAAGAAGAAGAGGAGAAGCGTGCGAGCGAGCATGGAAGATCGTTTCATTAGAATATATTCAAATTACCGGGAGTCTCATCGGCGATTCGTCGGGGTAGCCGCAATTATTTTTCAGCTAGCATTATCTCAGACTCACCGGAGGTTCTCTCTCTCTCTCTCTCTCTCTCTCTCTGTTCGTTCTGCTGGATAACCTTTAACCCCTCACCATATCCTCCTCAAGCCGTTTCACTTACTTTCTTACATTTTTATCTCCGCTCCTTTCGTATCCGTTTTACCTTCCTTCCATTTTTCCTCTTCCATTTTTTTCCCCCCTTTTTTCTCCTCCCATATTCCCTCTTCAGAGGAATAAGAGAACACTCCCTTCTCTTATAACCTCTTCTCCATTTGATTATTCCGTCAACGCTGCGTAATTGTGTAATAAAGCATCGCGGCCAAGCGACGTGATATTAAAGCGTTAGCGTTAACTTTGCATGCTATGCGACAATGATGAAAGAGTTCCTTGATTTGGCGGCAGACTGCAAGTTGCGCGGAAATGTCGACTGCAATTTCATCGACGGCCCTTATATGTATATACGTCATTACGAATATACATTATACAGTCATGCTATCATTTACAAACCATACACGACTTAGTTTCTATCTATTCGTATCTCTTTCTTCGTAAAATATTATTCTCTCTCTTCCTCTCTTTCTCTCTCTCTCTCTCTCTCTTTTTCTCTTTCTCTATTCAATTATTTTATATCAGAATATCTATACCAATATCTAATGATCGTAAATCTTTTTTATAAATATGCATCATTGTAAAATATCGAAAGACGAAATTTTATATCATAAAATGATAAATTCTTGCTTTTATATGTTCGAAGAATTTCATCTGGCCAAATGCACTTTGAAGTAGTCGTAAAAGTATTAAATTTGTTATTAACAAAAGAAAAATGGAATTAACACAATTTTATAAGTACGCATTATCGTGAAATGTCAAAAGACAAAATTTTATTTCATGAAATGTTAAATTCTTTACCTTATATGTTTGAAGAATTTCATTTAACTAAATGCATTTTGAAATAGTCGTAAAAATATTAGATCTGTTATTAAAAAAAAAAAAAAAAAAAAAAAAAAAAAATCAGAATTAAAACAATTTTGTAAATATGCGTCAATAACAACTTTATAAGATTTGATAAAAATTTTATAATTATGTATCATCGTAAAATGTCAAAAGACGAAATTTCATTTCGTCAAATGATAAAATTTTGATTTTATATGCCCAAGCAATTTCACCTGATTAAATATATTTTAAAATAGTCATAAAAGTTCTAGATCGGTTATTAACAAGAAATTGACATTAAAACTTAATTAAAGGTTTTTTTTTTATATATTTAAATGGTGAATATGGAAATACTTTGCATAATAACTTTTTGTACCAATGCATTTTAAAATTAAAATCCAATGTAACACAGTGAATATATATATATATATATATATATATATATATATATATATATATATATCATTTGGTCACTTTTATTCCACGGTTACGGTAACACGTTTTACTTTTAGTATAATTTTCCTATCACTTGAGTGCTCTCTAATCTAATTTATGGTCCTTGAGTACTATAGATTTCTTTCTATTCATCTCTCTCTCTCTCTCTTTCTTTTCAACGCGATCACTGTCATTCATGGTTTAGTGGACGATACGTATGCAAGCGAGATCCTTTCTAACTTATCGATCGTTTTTCCTCGTTCTGTAGTTATACGTTTTACGAGCCGTATACGAACACGAGAGCACGGGAAAAAAGTTGAAGAAGAAAGTATTTTAGTTCGGTGAAGGAGGTAATTTTTTTTTTCTCCCCATTGAATAGCGACAATTACCTTTTGAATTTGGTTATTCGGTCGTCGTCGTCGTCATCGCCGTCGCCATCGTCGTCGTCGTCGTCGTCGTCGTCGTCGTCGTCGTCGTCGTCGTCGTCGTCGTGAGTCGTTCGCGATTCGAGTTCTATTCATGCGCAGGAACTCGATTATTCCACCATCGAGGTGTAATTGTGTAATAACGCATTGCCATGGAGCGACGAGTATTAAAGCGTCAGCAGGGATCTAAAACGTTTTCGCCGCCGAACCGAAGGAGGTTGGTACGTAATAGAGAGGAGAGTAGAACGTCGAATATTCAGAGCTACCGACGGCAATGTTACGCATCGATTTTCTCTCTTGAACAACAAGAACCGAGAAACGTTTTTCATTCGGTACGAAATTACCGAACAAAAAACTATACCTATTTCGAGTATTCGCGATTATCCTCGCGATCTAACTCGAACGAGCTAATTCCTTCGAAACAAATAACTTCGCAAAACGATCAAGATATCCGTTCGAGCATAACGAAAATAGGTGTGTATATATGTATATATATACATATATATATATATATAGATATGTATGTAAGTACACATAGGTAAGTACGTGGATGGATTCATCCGTATGGTTTTTCGATAAGATCGATCGATCTACTATACATCTTACGTGGTCTATCGCTCTTGCTCGACTTTTCGGTTTAACCTAAAGCAACTTGAATATTCTCTCCTTTTAAATTCGTACTAGTCTTTTCAAGTTTAAAAATGGTTGATCTTTTATTATTAATAATGTATATATAATTTTTTTTTTTCCTCGCAGCGAGAAATACGTATTTGCTTTTTTTTTCTCATTTCTTTTTTTCTATAATAGGAGTAAAGTTTAATGGCATTCTCATTGCCATGTAGCCAAACCGAACGAAGTTGAAATAACAAATTCGTTGTTTGATAAGTTTGACGTCGGTTTAGTAACCGCGGATGCAAAACAGAATTTGTTGTTGAACTTTGCGGTATTCCACCGAGAGAGTTCGGCCTTTCTCCCTTTCTATTTGCAGGGCCAATCGGTCGTAAATAGGTATATCCGTTCGATCGATTAGACGATAATTACAATTCTCTCTGCATTAGAAATGTTAATACCTTGGACGACGTTACACGTCAACGAACGATTTAACAAATAGATATTCTACGATCTCATCTATCTTATTATTGAGAAAGACAGATCGCGATGATAACGTGTCACGACGAACATTAATTAATTTTATTTCATACAATCGAATGAATCACGATGATAAATTTGTTTTAAATAAAATCAATCGTAATCTTTCTTCGTTAGAATGGCAAATGGAAAAAGAGTAAGACAAAAGTATTTGCAAAAATTGAAGATTTGCCAGGCCCACTGTTTTCCATTTCAGCAAATGGTTTCCTACTGCAATATGTATCGCATCGTCTATAAGCTAGGATCGACACCGATATCACGGGTACGGGTCCAAGACCGTTGGTAAGTCCGAGCTTACGATTTATATTTCATCCTAGCGATTCGGCAAAATCTTTCCGTAGAATTCAAAGGATCATTCCTCGCAGGAGATCCAAGTGTAAATATATCGTGTCAGACGTTATTGGAAATCCTCGTGTTAGAGATTACAGGCGATAGATTTTTTAAGCTTTTGCTATTTGATCTAATCGATTATTAATTTATCACAATTTAACAATGTACGTACGAAAAACGTTAATGACCATTGATTCTCATTGGAATGATTTTATTAAAAAAAAAAAAAAAAAAAAAAAAAAGAAAAGAAAACTTTAATTAAAGAAAATTTTAATTATTCATAGAATTCTCTTTCGTCATTTGAGATCTATCGATAGCGATGGTATTTTATAATTCCTGAAATAGGTTTTATGCGAAAAGGAAAATGGGATTGATCGTACTATGAATATGAACGTTCGAGAAATGTCAGTTTACAGGATGAAAATAGAAGGGACGAGGCCCCGATTATCCTGCTTTTCATGTATCTCGAACGTCCATTCCCGGTGGAGTCGTCAACGTCGCAAGGAATGATCTCGCTTTCGAATTATTGGCTTGGCCTCGGACGGCACCGGCTGTAACTGGGACTATGACGGTGGTGCTGATGGGATCGTCGTCTTCATACGACCACAAGAAATGACCAACTCGCTCTGGTAAAAGGTATATCCTGGCTGGGAGAGAGAGTGAGAGGGTGAGAGAGAGAGAGAGAGAGAGGAAACTCGATCAAATATAAATCGCGAATCCGATCTTACCGGTCTTTCCATTCTTCGGTATCGAACTCTCAATCCTGGTTTACAGTCGACGTATATGTCGCCATAGATCGTGAAGCCCGCCGACCGCAATGCGATACATACATATTTCAAGAGCTGCCCATTGGGAGAGAAAAGTACTTTCTTTTCACCGTGGCTTTACGCGTATGACGCCTTCGGAAACGAGAGAAGCCCTTTTCTTCGTTTTAACAAATCAACGAGGGAGGTCACTTCATCTCTTTTTCTCTTTCTCTCTCTCTCTTTCTCTCTTTCTCTCTATCTATCTCTATCTTTCAGTTCGATAAAATAGAAAAAGAGAAAAAGAATAAAACGAGAGAGAGAGAGAGAGAGAGAGAGAGAGAGAGAGAGAGAGAGAGAGGAAGAAAAAAGGAAAGAAGAAAAAGAAATAATCCCTTTGAAAATTGGACTTTGTCCTGCTTGAGAACCCTTCGATGATATTATATTTATCTCCGTGTCCTATCTCATAGAAGAGATGGGACAATATAAGGGTAAACGGATTCATATCGTAACCCTCGTTCATATGCTTATCTGCACGTGTATACAATTTTCTCTGTTCCTTATTCTCATTGTCCACGGTCCACTTGTCGAACAGATCAAAAGTGCAACGTTGACGATTCTTATCGTAACAAGATACGAGAGCCCGGTTCCTGCAAACGAAACAAAGTACAACACTTACTTCCCGTCAACTAACTAACTAATCCGATTAGTACAAAAGTTAGGGAACGAGCGAGCGAGCCAGCGAAGCGTCCAGACGAACTCTTCATGATAAATATATCGATAGAAACTTTCGACTGTCTTGTAAGAAGAACGATAAATCTCGGTGTTCATTTTCTTTCTTTCTTTCTTTCTTTCTTTCTTTCTTTCTTTCTTTCTTTCATTCTTTATTTATTTATTTATTTGTGTTTTATTTTCTTTTGCAAACTTAAGAAGAGATCAGATGCGAAGGCGTGAAATGTATGTAATTTTACGTGCGCGAAAAATCGCACGTATATAGTAAGAGAGAAAGAGAGAGAGAGAGAGAGAGAGAGAGAGAGAGAGAGAGAGAGAGACAATGAGAGACAGAGATAGAAAAAGAGCTTTCCGTTTTTTACGAGTTCTGCCAGGAGGCTCCCTCGAGAGAGGTGAAAAACGGGCGAGGGGTGAGAGTAGAGGTGGCACGTGCCACACAGCTCGCGCTTCACGGAGGATGGGCAGCTTGCGCGAAAGAACAGCAGCTTTTAATCTGGCAGTTTTTTATCACTTTTTCCTTTTTTTTTTTTTTTTTTACTCTCTCTCTTCTCGCGCTGGCTGACGTGCGATGGGAATTAAAGGAAAGCGCAAGGAGAGAAACGTAGATTTCGGTTCGGACGGCAGACGCCAACGTTGCGACGCTTTTCTCTTTCCTTCTTCTTCTTCTTCTTCTTCCTCTTCTTCTTCTTTTTCCTCTTCTTCTTTTTCCTCTTCTTCTTCTTCCTTACTCGCTCATTTTTTTCTTTTCTTTTTTTTTTCGTCGTCTATCTTTCTCTATTTCACTCAGATATTTGTCGCCTGATCTCCCTTTCAACCTCGATTATTTTTCTAAGGTGTTCTGCCATCAGAATATAATCCATTGTCGCTTTAAAATTTAAACGCCGCTCGAGAATTTTATATTTTACTTTAGCAGACCGCGTTGATTCCAAGTCATCGCCATCATATACATACACGTATATGACTTTGGAAATTGCTTTTTGTATTTCGTTGAAGTGAAAACTTAAATATATAGATACAGAGAGGAGGTAAGTACTTACGTACATCGACGAGTGACTCATCAAAGACGTTCGTATATTCGCTCGTTGACACTCGTTTTGCGCCTTTCTCAATTTACCACGTTTACGACGTTTACCGTCGCTCGTTACGTCAACGTACGGCCCTTTCAGACGAGACATGGTACCTACGGACTTATTTGAGAACGTTACAGAAAAGGATAGATAGATAGATAGAGAGAGAGAGAGAGAGAGAGAGAGAGAGAGAGAGAGAGAGAGAGAAAGAGAGAGAGAGAAGGAATATTCGAAGAAATGTCTTGCAGCGTTGATCCGCCTTTGGAATTTCTTCTTTGCTATTTTTCTCCTGAAGGCTTCGCTTTGCGCAAGACTGTGCTTAAGGAGATGGAAGAGAGAAGGATGGGCAAAAGCGGAATGGGGGAAAAGTCCTCTTAGCTACCTTGGACGTACTCTTGGCACGTGTCCTAGTAGCACGTGACAGCAGCCACCGTGGGGAAATCCTCGTGGTAAATGTTTCGCGAATACCGTATATAGTATACTTACCTCACGACCTATCCCATCTTCTACCGTTCTCTTTCTTTCTCTCCTTTTATCTCTGCATTGTGAAAAGGTAGCGATGCATAAACTTGCCAACGAAGAGTTCGAGTCTCTACTATACCTCCACTATAATCCGATACGTTCGCGTCATCTTTTTTCTTTTCTTATTTCTTTCTTTCTTTCTTTCTTTCTTTCTTTCTTTCTTTCTTTCTTTCCTCCTTCTTTTTTTTTGTCTTTTTTTTTGTCTTATCCTTCTTTCTTTTTCTTTCTTCTTCGCCGAGCGTTGGAAGATAAAAAATATTTACATGGATTAGTTATACTGACAGTAATCGTTGTAGAGATTTAGACTTGTTGTAAGTGCATAATCAGGGGGTAAGTGTTACACATGTATTAACCATGCAGTTTTCGACTCGGAATGGTTGGTAAATGTTAGTAGGGGAAAACGAAAGTTGAGAAGTCGTAGAAGAACTGTAGAAAATATGGCCGGGATTTTGCTCGGAAAATCAACTCCGAATTATACATCAGACAAATGCTCGACCATGGAAACTAAAGTTTTCCCTTAAGCCTTGAACCATCACGGGTACTCTGGTATTCTCGGAGTACGGCTTGCTTTTTCCTCGTATATTAAAACGTGAAACCTCAGAGATACGACGATCTGCGTTCTTTAAGCTTACCTATCGCTTTCGTTTAGTTTCTCGTATCATTTTGCGTCGGTCGTCGACCTTTATTAGCATCTTTATTCTTGTTACATTTAGAGAGAGAGAGAGAGAAAGAGAGAGAGAGAGATGCCTTATTCTTTTGTCTTTACGTATTAAACCGACACATAGAGATGTTGAAAAATATGAAAAGGAATATATATATATATATATATATATGTATATATGTATATATATATATATATATACTCGTATAGAATACGATATGGGAGTCTAAATGCCAATGGCGAAGGGAGCCCTTAGAAAAGCGAACGAAATGATGAAAAGCCGACGATGCCGGTAATATCTTTCGGATAATCCTTTGCAGAGGGATTCGGGTCAGGGATCTTTAATCTCCGTCGAAAGAAAGTCGGCGGAACAGGCGCGACGGATGGAAGATGCACAGAGAAGAGAACGAGAGAGAAAGAGAGATAGATAGATAGATAGAGAGAGAGAGAGAGAGAGAGAGAGAGAGAGAGAAATAAAAAGACGAACGGAATTGGAATCGACGAAAAATCGAAGACCTTCGCGAATATCCGCGCCCGTGGAATATCCTGAATACCTGAATCAGTTAATCGAGTGCCTCTATCTTTCTCTCTCTTTCTCTTTCTCTCTCTCTCTCTCTCTCTCTCTTTCTCTTTTCTATCTTTTTGAATTCACACGACATCTAGCTCTTTCATCTTGTCGTACGAGCGAACACCTCGGTCAATGCTTTTATCCACTGGCAAAATCTTCGATACCTTCGTCAAATTGCGGAACACATATATCCTTTTTCAGTTTCTATTTTTACATACCCATCGAGTTTTCACTCGCGCACGCGTACATTCCCCCGTTCTTTTTTTGACCTCTTTTTTTCTTTTTTCTTTTCTTTTTTTTTTTTTTTTTTTTTCTTTTTTTCTATTTTTCTTTCTCTTATCTCTGTAACCTTCTTTCATCGTATATGTCATCGATATTAATCTACAGGATTAGATCATAAGTTACTATACTCGAAACGGAGAATCGATTAAAAGTTGGACGCATACGTTTCGGTGGTAGTAAACGCGTACGCGACTACTTTTGGCGTTACGTGGTACCCGATTAATTAGCCACACGGTGGACCATTATAAATGGCGCGTTATCTTTGCTCTCGGCTCGCGTCTCGTTCGCGTACCTATCATCGATCGCGTTCAGCCAAATATCTATATATCTATGTATGAATGTATGCATCTATATATGTATATCCAACTATGTAGAATGCTAATATGTACCACGCGCGAGTCTGAGTTTTGTGCGAAAATATCTATGATCGTTAATCGTGATATAGCGATATCGCGCCGCGGTGACCAATTAATCGTTTATCTCTCTTTCTTTTCGGCTCCGTGGTAATAAAGCGACGTGATACGTATATAATACCACGGGCACGGCGTTCGTCCGCCAAATTGATCCCAAATGACCGCCTCGCTCTGCCCTCGAAGCGGATTCTCTTTTCCCCTCTTTCTCTTCTTCGTCACTTTGTTCACCACTTTCCTTCCCCCACCACCTCCCTCTCCTTCCCCTTCTCTTTCTCTCTCTCCATTCTTCCCATTCCCCCATTTTTTTTTACTTCCATTCTTTTCCCCCATCCTTTTCTAGCTCTTCTCTCGTCCTTTTCTTTCTTCTCCACCTACTCTTACTACTACTACTACTACTACTACTACTACTACTATTACTACTACTACTCTTTCATTTTTTTCATGAATTTGTAGATACACGCGTTACACGAGTCATGGTTTTTCTTGTCCTTTTTTTGTCCTTTTTCTTTTTTTGTCTTCTTTCCTCTCGTTACACGCTTGGAATTAACGCCAAAGAAGCCGTTATTCTGTACAAAAATGCAATGTACCTTTTCTTTTTTTACTTATTTCTCTCTTTTTTTTTCCCCCCTTTTTGTCCCACTGTGTTTTCCTTCCTGTGCCGACATTGATGATAGGAATACGTTAACGTCATCGTTCAATGACGACACGTTCGAAACAAGTAATAACGATCGTTCCCGATCATCTACAATATTCTATAATCGTGTTATTAAAATAACCAACGTTTAAAAGCACGTTACGTCAGAACGACCTATAGATTCGAACATAGACACGATTTCAGTCGATTATATTCACATTTTAATTGCTATATTTACGATGAATATATTTTCGGACAGCATTCCATTTAAGGATCATTGCCCTTTGTTCTTGTCGATATTCCGACTTATCGTTAAATGCTTTGTTAAATGACAGCGAGATTCAACGTGACGTCCAACGAGACAGTGACATAATTAATTTTTGGTTATCGTGTTTGTAGGAGTAACAGCAAGTCCCGGAGAACACTGAAGATATTTATATCCCTGAGAAAAAAAAAAAGGAAAAAAGAAATATTTCACCCGACGGATGTGATATTTTAAAGATATTTAATTCGTTTTTTTTCTTTTTTCTTTCTTTTCTTTTTTTTTTTTTTTTTACCTACCTATCTACCTAGACGCGAATCTGTCGCTATGAGTTTGACGTAATTTTTGATCGTATATGTGCACGAGAATAGACGGAAATCCGATCGGTCCGACTCGCGATTGAGCTTTTCCACTTTCCTATAGATGACTACGTTGCTGTTGATTTCCTCTTAATTGAAATGAAATTTCATCCGAATGGATCTCTGACAAAATTCAGCACGACTCGTCGACCGACGAAATAGCGTTTCATTCGTTAAACAGTTGGCGCGGAATCGCTTTATCTACCATGGTGGAGGCTTTTTCGAAAGCGAGTCGTTCGAATCGGCCTGAAATGGTCTGTATTCCCATTTCCAACGTTCACCGGAGAGCTTCATTTAATTAGATTTCTCATGCTTTTTTGGGCCTGTGGCTTGTTATCGAGGTGTAAAATTTCAGTGCGAATATCTTTGCACTATTCTCTCTGTCTGTCTCTCTCCCTCATACTATCTCCATTTCGTGCTCCTCTTACGTTCAATAGCATGAAAATTCGATTTTAACGTCGGCTTCTGTTTATATCTAACTCGGCGTGGCTGTTCGGAGGTGAAACGCGTTAATGAATGACCACTCCAAATCCGTTAAGATTACGTACATAAACTGCGCGCCATTCTAAATTACTAGAATTCCCTTTGAGATACGTGCACTTGCGTTTCATATCTTTTTACAGATTAAAATTCAAGGATAAAATATCTTTTGTTTTTATTGCTTCGCATTAATTAGGTATATTAAAAATAAAATCTTCTCATTTACGTTGAGTACAATATACAGCGAATGTATGTATGTACTTCATTTTCTATTATATTCATATTACGGATCATAATTTTTAAAGCACACATTCACAATGTAATGCAGCTTCATTACAGACGATTCTTGATTATTTCGAGTCTAATGCAACGAAGAGGAATGCATGGATTAAAACGATTGTGAAGAATTATATTGTCGGTAAAATCATTATTTAAAATTACGATGCATATGGGGTACATTCCGATTCAAAAATTCCAAATTTTCGAATTATTGGAAAATAACGATTATTCTCGTGGGGGAAAAAAAAAACAAGTGGAAAAAAATGATTAAGTAGAAAAGAGCGTTTTTCATTGACAAAAAGTATATTCGAATATTGAGAAAATAAATCCACTTCTGTCATAAATAAAATGGTGAGATGATAGGATGTAGGTAAATACAGGGAGAAGAAGGCGGTGGTTTATTGCCTTAAGGCGCAATAGTAGCGTTTATTTTATAGCTCGTTTAATAAATTCAGATTTAATTCATTCGAGTCACGTCGAATATCACATATCATATCACATATCTTTTAAAGGTGCCTCATGTATTTATCATCGTTAATTACACGTTAATAATTACTAAAATTCCTTTTTACCTTCTTAATTATATAAATATCATAATCAAATTATTCGCTCGTTTTTGTGGATAAATATCTAAATCGATTTGATTTAAATTTTGCAAATGAGTTTCATAGAAATCAATATTTTCTCCATGGATACAAATGTACATGTATGAGTCATGAGGTAGAAGAAATTAGTACTTGAAATCAAAAATTTTTAATGCTGGAATAGATTCAAAAATAATGTTTTACATAATCCGAGAAAGTTAATATTATGAATAATACATTCACTTTCGGATCAATTGAATTTATTCAATATTAATTTTGTAATATTAGATGCTTAAGAAAATAATGCGATGTCTTTAACAAATATAACTCATATTCGATATTAATCCGTTTTAGCTCTTTTAAACAATAAATACGTAAAATCCGTGAACATGTATTTACCAACATCCATGTTCATTTATCTTGAGTAGCTTCTACAAACGGGCTCAAATTTCTTACGTTATATACGTACGACGTTATCGTAAATGTTATCAAGAAAGATTTATACACCGACTTACTTACACGCTACAGAAGGAGGTATCTTAAATTTTCCAGAAAATTGAGAGCGCTGAGAACGAAAGAGCGAACGGAAGAATCGGACCAGAGAGGGTCGAAAGACCCTCGCGCGTCTGATTCGCGTCCGGGCTCGTAAGAACAAAAACGAGGCCGAGACACGAGGGAAGCTTAGAAAGAAATAACGCGCAAGTTGGACGTTAGTGTTGAACCGTATTTTGAAGATTAAACCAGCGTAATGAACACGTTAATAGCCATGTACGTTCTTACATCTTCCCGTTTCCATTTCCTTTTATCTATATCTATTTAGTTAACTAATTTTCAATTATTTTTTATCACGTTCGATCGAATTCTTTTCAAATCGATCAAATCTAATAGATATTAAATATCAAAACTTTCGTAAAAACTTTTGAGTTCTTACACAAAATTAATATTGCTATGCTGTATTTTTAATTACGAATTATATTATTTAATTGAATATTTGCATGTAGTCTCGCATGTAAAGATACAACTGCTTATGTATGCTCGAATAGCGTGGTAGGAAACGTATGACATAAAATTTAATATGTTAATTAGTACGATTAGTATCGTTACGCAAACGATGTATTTACGATAAATATCAAGGGGGTAAATGAAGTACGGTGGAGAAACGGGGGAGGAATATTTTTTACAGTCAATATATCTTATGGACGTTGAATCTCATATTCCTTCTATCACTTCCATGTTATATCAAGAAGAGAAAAGACCGTACCTTGAAATTCAAAAGACAAAGATTTTCCTCTCGAAATCCACGATCCAGCTGAACGAAGGATCTTTTGCGTCGATGCAAGGGAATGCTTGATATCATCACGGTTATGTTACTTACACGAACATACAACACGGACAAAAGAAACGCGCGTGGTCGTGCGTACGTCGACTGCCCCGTCCAATATCAACTTTTTCGAGACCTTATTTGCCGAAGAGTCGAAAGGACGATGGGGAGAATTTGGGGAAGACTTGCTGGAGGATAAAAAGAAAAAAGAAGGAGGACGTGGACGAGAACAACGACGAAGACAACGCTAGTGTACAATATCATTTTGCGTCCGTCCAATCCTGAGTTGTATCGAATGGCGTCGTCTTTACGGCCGTCAGACGGCCGGTAGAGATATCGTTGATTTCGGCCAGGGTAGAAACAGGTCCCTGGAGAGAGAGAGAGAGAGAGAGAGAGAGAGAGAGAGAGGATGGGGATGAAGAGAAATGGGGTAGGTAGAGAGCGACGGTGGGTCTCTCACAAACTACGACCCTTTCTCTCCCCCAATTTTTACCCTCGTCCTCGCTCGCGCTCTTTCCGCTCATTCGAACGTATCTCGTTCGCGTGTCCTCGCTTACAAAAGGGTTTAACATCGTCGAATAACTAAATTCTACGTCCATTTTCTATCGATTTTTAGATGGCCCCCCATGCGTTCTCCTATAAGTAGAAAATTAACCTATCTTTCTCTTTTTTTCCCTTGGCGCATACGCCATTTCTACTGGCATATGTATATTTACGTACACGTATTTCCTTCATTTCAAACAGCCAAAGCCATTTATCGATAAGAGCTATCCACGAGAGAGAAAGAGAGAGAGAGAGAGAGAGAGAGAGAGAGAGAGAGAGAGAGAAAGAGAAAACGAAAGCGATCTACCCCAGCTTATTTGTCATTCCCGTTCGCTAGCGTGCTTAACCGCTGCTCTTACCGAACAACAAAGGAATCAATCGATTATTCGCGTGAGATCGTACAAACGGTGCAAGCTCGTGTATGTAACCTGCGGGAGAAAAAGCAAATGTACCGGTGGACTTGGAAGAAATTGTTTTTTTGGTCGACAACCTTTCTGGGACTGAGGACAAAGAGAGAGAGAGAGAGAGAGAGAGAGAGAGAGAGAGAGAGAGAGAAAAAGCAATAGCCTAAGATCCTAAGGTCACGTGAAAATCGAAGCGATTTCTTCTTGAGTCTAGAATCAATGAAGGGTCATTCTCGTTATCGGACATTTCGAATCTCAAATCGATAAAAGGAAGTGAGTTAGGAAAAGAGAGAAAGAGACAGACGGAGACGTAGAGAAAGAGATAGAGACAACAACGGGAATTTACGAAAGATGGATCCTTATTCGGAGTTAGGGCATTTTCTTTCTTTCTTTTTCTTTTCCTTTCTCTTTCTTTTCTTTTTTAGCAAAGGGTAAAAGAGGATAAAACGACTAGGACAGATTTAGCCCGTTGAACGTCTTCCAACGTATCACGGTCGTTTAGCAAATCCTAGTGGCGATCCTACCGCGTTATATCCGTCAGTGGATATATCCTGACGGCTGTGGCATCGAGGAGTCGGTGTTGTGGCATCAACGCCGCTGGCTAGAAGAGATACACGAAAGACCGGTAGTATAACGACACTGCCACCACTACAACCACCACCATCACCATCACCATCACCATCGGACTATAAATATGTTATTTCCCTGAGGTAAGATCATTGCCTTTCTCGTACAGTCGAGTCATATTCTCCCAAGGGCGGTCTGGATTGTCAACTATTCACGATTCTCTCTTCGTTCGTGTCTCTTATTCCTTCCTTCCCTCTTCCTTCCTTCTTCTCATCCTTTTACAGTTCTCAAACTCTCTCTCTCTCTCTCGCGTTCTCATTCTCTCTTTCTTTCTTTTTCATCGTATAATTCAACGAGTCTCTCGCAAGGGATTGTATCTACATGTTTGTTCGTACCTTTACTAACAAACTCTTCATAATCAGAGATACCTTAGTATTATATTCAACGATTAAAAAACATTTTGAGAAATGTAATATGCCTTGAACGATCGAAAAGCGTCCAAGCGAGACGTGACTCTTTTCGTCTCGTGAGATCTAGTTGCCAATTACTTTTCCGTCCTTTTTCTTTATATTTATTTTCACCTATACCTTTATCTTTACATTTCTCTTTCTTTCTCTCTTTTCGTTAAATCGTGAAATTTTCAAGAGTTCACAGCAGAATACATACGCGATGGCTAGACGAAATCAAGAGTCTTCGAAACGAACCTTGGTGCAATGAAAGTTGAATCGTGGTCCCTTTAAGGATGCTTTAAATAAATAAACAAACGCTCCAAAAAGCAAGTAGAAAGCGAAAGTCAAAAGATATAGAAATACCATCGAGGACTGGAAAGCATATCCTTTGCAGTCTTTGCGACCGAGCTTCTAACGAAAGAAAGAGAGAGAGAGAGAGAGAGAAAAAAAGGAAAGTACGGCCTCTCACTTTACCAAACTGAGCTTGTCTACTTGTTTCTCGAAACCTTTGAACACCGAGTGTCATCGTACACCTGTGGAAGTGTGTCCGAAAGCTATTTTACCTTACTAAAGATACACCATAGAAAACGATACGCGAATACTAATTAACGATAATAATAATTAACTAAGAAAATTTTATTTCGTTACGATGAGTTAGATAAAGTTATCCAATGAAACGATTCGTTTCGATACTTTTCCTTCTTTGGAAAAGTTCATCAATCGAAGCTCTGTTCTCACTCGATAACTTTAAACGAACGGAATATCGTCATCAGGCTTATATATATTATTTAAACTTTCTTTCTGGGATAATAATAATAATATAAAAAAAAAAAGTAATAAGAAGAAAAAAGTAAATGAAAAACGTTTGGTTGGAGGATGCAGAAGGGTCGTAGCAGTGCTACGAGTCATGGCCAAAGAAGGCACAACGTCACGAGCAAACGACGTAAGCCGGAACGAGGCTTGAAACTAGTTTCGTCTCCTCCTCTTGTTTGTCTCCGGCCTTGGAAGCGTGCACTCGATGGCACGTACATTCCAGCTACTCGTCCATCCTTTTCTTCGGGTTCCCATCTGCTTCAGGATTTTCTCCATCCTCGAATCGGTTCCCGGACAGAACCGGACAATTCCGAGCACGTTCGTTGGGAGGAAGGAAGGAAAGAGGCTCGTGCCAAGAGTATAACAAATAGAGAAAGAAAAAGGGAGCGACCAAAAGTACGAGTGAGACTGAGAAAAAAGAGAGAGAAAGAGAGAATTGAGAGACGGGATAAGGAAGAAAGAAAAACGAATACGAAGCCACGTTCTATCGACTTCGCTACGAAGACAAATGATGATTACGACAAACATTTCAAGAAAAGTATAGTTACGATTCGTGATTTCGATCTTTCGTAAAGCTTCGAACTAAGTCGAGTATTCCTTTCTCTCTCTCTCTCTCTGTCTCTCTCTCTCTCTCTCTCTATCTATCTATCTATCTATCTATCTATATATTTATCTATCTACCTATCTTTCTTTCTCATCTCCGGTGTACAGCGAGAAAGCATAGGACGAGACTTCACCGACGAGCTTTCAAGCGAGGAAGTGTAAAGAGGCTTAGCCAAAGACGGTACTTTGAACTTGTCATCGAGAATATCCTTTTAGATATCCTCATTCGATTCCCGATCACCGTGAACTCTTTGATGCGAGTGAGTTAGTAACGGAGTAACGACGATATCAAAAACCAAACGACCGTTCGTTAATTAATGATACATCAGAAAAAGTTTTCGCTCGAATGAAATAAAAACCTCGTCTAGGTTATAATATTTAAATTATTTTGCTATTCGTATAAATAAATCGAATTTCATACACCTTTTTAATTAATCACGTAAATATTAATTTCATTATTTTATTATATAGAAAAGAATACTCATTGACGATTGATATATCGTATAGACGTCTCTTTCTCTTTCTCTCTCTCTCTCTCTCTCTCTCTCTTTTTCTCGCGTTTTTCTTTCTCTCTTTTATCGATAAACAAAAGAAATTTTTTCTTATTACTTTAAGAAACTGGGATAATATGGAAAATTATCCTGTCGAATATATTACTTTTAGAAAATTTACTATTTTATTTTCTAACGTGCATTTACACGAACAAGGAAACAATGCTTCGTGTAGCGGGTTCGATAAGACGAGGGCGGTTTGGCTCGGAGATACCATAAGCTCTGGACGCGATATACACGTGCCTTGCGACGTACTGACGTAGAAAAGAGGCTACGGCACTCTCGGGAGTCTGCTTAATACGTCTTTCAGAAAGAGCAACGCTTACCGCTTTCTATCTCTATCTTTTTCCGCCCTTATTCCGTCCTTATTCCATCCTTCTTCCTTCCTTTATTTTCTTTTCATCCCTTCTCTCTCTCTCTCTCTCTCTCTCTCTCTCTCTCTCTATCTATCTATCTCTCATATCCTCTTTGTCTCTTTCCTTCCGCCCTTTCTCATCTTTTGCCTGGACTTTAACTTCGCTTTCTTTCTTACTGGCCGGAAATCCCTCGCACGTACTGCTGATTTCATAATTTCGGCATCTTGCCAAGGATTAGATACGTGACCGAACCTTGCCCTTTCCCCAAGATATCCAGCTTTGAAACTTCAATCTTTTTTTCTTTTGTTCCCCCTCTTTCTCTCTCTCTATCTATTTCTCTCTCTCTCTCTCTCTCTCTCTCTCTCTCTCTCTCTCTCTCTCTGTCTTTCCACTCAGACTTCTTTTTCCTTCTTTCTATCTTACTGTCTTATCGAGCTCGATTACGTACCACCTGGACAATGGAATTTCGATGTAAATCATGGGTAAAGCGAATCGATCTTGCTCGGTTGCTTGCTTGCTTGACGAGCCTTGACATTGCGTACGCGTTATGGTCGCTCGTGCGAAAGATATGCCCCGGAGGTAGGTAAAGTTCTCGATGAAACAAGGTTATCGAATGATTGAGAGAGATCGTGTAGGAGTAGAAGCGACTCTATCTCTGCCTCTTTCTCTCTCTCTCTCTCTCTCTCTCTCTCTCTCTCTCTATCTATCTATCTATCTATCTATCTATCTATCTATCTATCTGTCTGTCTTTAGCTTTCTCGTTCATTCGAGTGGCACTCGATACAGAGACAGGATTAATGGTAGCAATATGCCCGTCTGCCGTTTCTGACTGCAAGAGAGTATACATACATAACGGAGGATAGAAACGAGAAGCAAAGGCGAAAGAGGAAGTGTATCGAGATCGGAAAGTACATACGTATGTATACGACGAGAGAGCGATAGAGAAAGATAATATAGGAAGGTAAATTCAGAGTTCGCTTTCGCCGTTGAGCTTAGTACATTATGGCATAGATATAGAGTACATATATATATATATATATATATATATATATATATATATATAACTATCTATGAAAACATAAACTATCCTAGATCGAGCATCGCGATAGTACATTGCTAGTAGTTATGTGGATTCGAAAGGGGGATGAGATGGTGGAGGATGAAGAGGTATGCGTATACGCGTTGAGGGAGAGTTCGAGAGTGGACTCGTGGGAAGGCTAAGCATACCATCGGCCACCCGTTGTCTCGTGAGAATGCCAAATGGAATCTCTGAATTCTGTCGGTTAGGCTTCGACCAAGAGAAATAGCGGTATCAATACGCGGCACGGCACCGAGTTGCTTGCTTCCACGGACGATAGGATCCACC
>NC_060956.1:17850998-17903498 GCF_910589235.1 Vespa crabro | reverse complement strand
AGAGAGAGAGAGAGAGAGAGAGAGAGAGAGAGAGAGAGAGAGAGGAAGAGAAAGAGAGAGGAAGAGAATTGATCCGAGATAAGCCGAGTTCTGCCGATCCTTCCCGAACACTTCTCGTATTCATTATGAACAATTAAATACCCATTAAGTTTACACGAATATTACGGAATATACTAGATCCGTTATTATTTGAACGTAATAAACGGGGCTTTAATTTCGTGCCGCAGGCTCGAAAGGTTAAAATAAATGAGCTCGTTCGCAATTTTAATGAAGAAATCAATTAAAATGCGAACAGAGTCACGGTCTCGAATTTGTTCGTTGCTTTCATCCGTTATTTACAATGGACCTACGCACATAAGGGTCTCCCTATTATTTTCCTTCATATTTTTCTCCTTCTCCTTTTAGTTTTTCTCCTTCCCATCCACTCCGTCGATCTCTTTCCACCGGCAATTTATCTTTAGTACCGTTTCACGCAAGCTCGATCTCGATATCCGTATTCTGCTTTACGCCACACGCGAAAACAGCATTACGCCATAAAACGTGACGTATTCCTTAAGACCGACGGAACGTTTCGGAAGTTGATCGGTCAAATATATTTCTCTTCTCATCGATTTCGTTGGAGTCTCTTTTGGACTCGTGAAAAATTGAATTTATATGTCAAAAGTAACGGGGCCTTTAATTGTCGCGAAAAATTTTATAAACGTTTGTGATCGCTCGTTCGTTCGTAAAAAAAAAAATATATTGGTATCTTTCGGAATATTTGAAATTACGTTCAACCAGGAATCATGAAAATTATTATGAATTATTAAGTAATCAGAATAGATAACGATGACTAGAGGTTGTAGATTTATCGAAAAATCAATTTTCTCCTCGTTTTTATTCTCCTTGTGTATTCAAGGACAACTAAGCTCATGAAAACGACAACGATGACTAATTCATCTCAATTCCCTAGCGATCGCCACGGCGAGTTTCTCTTAGAGAATTTTCACAAGTTCCACGTCCTTCCTTGATGTAGCTTAATATTCTATTTATGCGCGTTCGTCTCTTCGTTCGTTCGTTCGTTCGTTCGTTCGTTCGTTCGTTCGTTCGTTCTAATCTAAGCTAAACTAAACTAAGTTTTAATTATAATAATTTTCCTCTTCTTCTTCCTTCTCTATTTATCTTTATCCATTTCGTTCCTGATAGTTAACAAAAACAAAATAGAAATCTCCGTATAGGTACGATTCGAAGTGTAGTCTCGTGCCGGAACATCCCCTTTCTCTCTCTCTCTCTCTCTCTCTCTCTCTCTCTCTCTCTCTCTCTCTCTCTCTCTCTTTCGAGTAGAGAAGCGTGCGAGTTTTACGCGTATCGTGGTTAGAATTTAAATTGAATATTAAGTCAAGGTGGGGGATGATAAAGAGCCGTTTTACCGTTAGTACCGGCCTTATCGCTCGACCGTTTCTGCTGCTTCTCTCATTCGGGACTTCGCCAAAGTCAAATTGTAGCATTGGTCAAAGTTTCAATGGTATTCGATATTTTCTTTCCTTCTTCTTCTTTTTTTTCTCTTTCTCTTTTTTCCCCTTACTTTCCACGTGTCTCTAAATAGCGACATATCTCTCTCTCTCTCTCTCTCTCTCCCTTCTCTCTCTGTCGTGTACGAAGAGGAATCTTCTCTTCTTCCCTTTGAAAGATCAAAGGCTCCGATCTCTGACGTGTCACGAGAGCGAAGATTACGGTAGGAAAGTAGCCGTAACGACGAAGAAAGGAGTTCATTCCCCGACATCCGATGGCGATCTTCATTGCTAATTTTATCCCCTTCGGAATGGATATATCCGAGATCCCCTCCGTCTTACGTGGTCCACTGAGAATTCTCTGTTATTTGGCCGTCGTGTCGTGCCTGACTATCTAGCAGTGGCCGCGAGACAAAAGTCGATAGACATGGGCCGGCTTAGATCTTTTTGGAGAGTTTCGTTGGTTCCGTAGGTATGAGAAAGAGATAGAACTGAGTCTTTTGGGGTCGGGGAATGGAGGGAGGTAGGTGGAAGGGTGTGGGGATGCTAAGTGGGGATGGCTGGCGAACGAGAAACGGAGGATATATTCCAGGAGATATCTAACCATGGGTTGAACTCGAACCGGCTGGAGAGGTCGTTCGTACGGGGCTCTACGATGGAGGTAGGATGAGCTTGCTTAAAATGGATGAGATTTCGGACCTCCAGCGAGTGGATTACCCGTACGGCCGAGTCGAGCCATCCGTCAAGTCTTACTGACCGGTGAAACCAACCGACTATCCGACAAAAAGATCCGCCGGCGCGATTCGAGCTCTCTCCTTCGAACCTTTCCGCAATTACGTCCGCCATTGTCTCGGACTTAATCAGAGCAACCCGGCGGAATAAAAAGAAAAGGAAAAAGAAAAAGCATAAAAAAAAAAAAAGGAAAAAGGAAGAAAGGAAAAAAAGAAAAAGCCAATGTGTGTCCGTTTTTTCAAAAATAATATTCCACTCTCGGAGCTTTCCTATATTCCTATATCGAAGGTTTCTCGATGAGAATTCAGTAGTTGTTCCGATCTAATACCTTGCGTTTATTTCTTTTCTACCTTCTTTATTTTATCCTTTCTCCCCCCTTTCTATTCGCGGAATTTCTTCTTTTCTTTTTTCACTTGACTTTTTAATTAGAAACAATGGATTCTAATGGTACGCAGGAATAATCAGGAGTGTGTTCCGTTTCGATGTATGCGGTAAAAATTTTTGCGATTGTTTCGAGAAGAAAATTCTCCTGTGCGGTTCGCTTCATCCGTGTTGTTACCTTCTCTTGCGGCGAGGTTGGAGGGTGGAAAGAGGAAAATAGGAACCAGGTCGGTTGAAAGCCTCAGGCTTTAAGTGTTTTTCTCTCTTTCTCTCAGTTTGCTTCTTTGCTTTCTCTTATTTTTTTTTCTTTTTTTTTTTTTTTTTTTTTTTTTTTTTTTTTTTGTTCAACTCTCTTCCCGTCTCGATGCGGAGGTATCGTAACATAATGCAACGCCTCACTGCTTGTCTTAAAGCCAAAGGAGGATAAAACTTGGACCTAAAGGATGCTTTGGAAAAAGAGAAGGAAACCTTCTTTGGGAAAAAGTCTTTCGTGTCTCTTGGTCGAGCCCGCGGGCACGTGTGCATGAACGGAAAGACGTTCTTTCGGAGTAGCGTGAATACGCGGAGAAACGGTCGCTCCGTTCCCTCAGGCTCAATCTTGATAAATATTTACGGTTTTAGCGCATATCGCGTGGTAAGGCATTGCCTTCGCCATACGACGTTGTAACATAGTTCCCTAGAGTCTCTTGCGAGTACCTAATCTACCCTCCTAGACAAATAAGAACCATACGTGAAAGACGTCATTTTTACATCTTTACTCTTTCTCTTTCTCTCTTTCTCTCTCTCTCTCTCTCTCTCTCTCTCTCTCTCTCTCTCTCTCTCTCTCTCTTTTCAGATCGTTCGAACATCGATCGCAAGTCAAACTTCTCTATGTAAATATGTTTCATATCTAAAATTATCATCGGTTGTCTATTTCATTGGTTTCGGACACGCATACTATTAGTTTTATCCTATTTATGCAAAGATAGAATAAACAAACGTGCGATTTAAATCATATTAGACTTTTTAGATACATGATTTAGATATTTACACTGTGTAGTAATCATCTGTTTCATTGTTTATCCTCTTACATACTCGAATGGTATATAATGGTATGTATAAAGGTGAACATAGTTTTATTAGTTCACGCTCATTCATCAATTTCCGTGAACAATATCGAACATGCTCGTAGTCCCTTCCGTTAAATATTAAATATAATGTACATAAGTTCTTACGCGTAATTTCTCACATACGATCGAGCAAAACCCAAAGCGCCGATAATGTATTTGCCAAAAGACCGTTAGGAAACACTTTGGATCGCTTGAAATTTGATTGGATCGAGAAGTGCGAGAATACATGGAATATTTCATAAACGAAGACCGTACGGTGAATTCCAAAGCACGCGTTAAGCTTCCTCCACGGAAACGTTACATTCTCTACGTATTTCCGCGTCTTTTCGTTTGCTTACGCACGTGCCAAAAGTCCTCGCAAGGATCCCACTCTCTCTCTCTCTCTCTCTCTCTCTCTCTCTCGTTTTCTTCCATGTAATAGCAAGGACGATTTGTATGCTCGACGTAGTAAGGAACGTTACGTTTCGCACGTGCCACGCACCCGCGATATCGACCGTTCGTCGAGTCTTTTACTTCGTTGGAAAATAAACTCTAGTAAAACTCGAGTTCAGGACCAATGATCACGTTTCTCTTATTCTTTGAATTTTCGACGATCGTACCGAAGTCTAGCACGATACCGATCGAACTTTATAGAATTCAAAAAATTTCAAATATAATGAGAAAGAAAGAAAGAAATAAAAAGAATGAGATAGAGAGAGGATAGAGATAGAAAAAGCTTGGCGGTTTTTTTTTTTTCTTTTTTTTTTTTTTTTTACGAACGAATTATTACGAATCTACTACGTACTATCTGAGCGTGATAAACTTTATTATCGATATCTGATTTGACAGGGAATCATTGTGTAGATAAATACAATGATTTACGAGCTTTTGCATGAATTACAAACCTCCGGTACGTTGGACGCATGCGCACTTCCAACCTACGCCCCCATTCGTTATTTATAATAAAACATTATTGACTAGAGACCAAGGGGATTTACATAGAGATAACTAACATCGCACGCATTACGAATTCTATGGCAATGTAATTTCAGAAAGGACACGTCAAGTCGATGTTCTCTTTGTCGTATTACCACAATCTCTTAGCTAGTAAAACGAATAAATATTCGAACATTTCCGGCTTTGTAGTTTTAATCGATCGTGCTAACTACTTGTCCTCCACGAGAATTTCCCAATTAGCGATCGTCATTATAACGAAGTACTCCCTTTTATCTCAAGAACAATGCCTAGTCTAACTCTTCTCGTTCTAGAAATTTCTGTTTATCTATCTTTACAATGATCCTTACGTATCGTATTTCTCTTCTTAGAAGAAGATAGTGTGAGTTTAATGGCAAAAAGAAGAACAACCCAGAATGCATTATTATCGATCGTAAATATAATTAATGAAAGATCAATAAGTTCAGTAAACGTAATTCCAGTTTCTACGGAGAATCTCGTTGATAGGGTGGGGTGGGGTCGGGATGGGAGGAGGAGAAGGAAGAGAGGCGGGGGTGGAAAAGAGGAAAAAAAGAAAGAGAGAAAAAAAATCCTTCATTAAAGTATATGCCGTAGTCGTTCGTGACAGGTTGGCAATTTAGTTGATAATAAATAGGGAATAAAAATAACAATAAAACGGAGAAGGGAGGAAACGAAAGAGAATGATCAAAATCAGGAGTACGAGTAACGTATCCCGAATTCAAAAGAATTGATCAGACTTGAAAAAAAAAAAGGAAAGAAAATGAAGTAGGACGGACGTTGTATCGATTTTAAGATAGTTTTGCTTATCGAAGGGTGAAAGTACCTACGCGTCAGGTTCGCAGAACGGTCGTGCACGGGATAATGATTTGAAGTAAACGCTCGTATATACGCACGCTCCTCGTGTATATATCCTGATAATATCGGTCCCTGCGCGTTATTAACTCGGATATAACAGTGGTAGCGCCACGTTCGCAAACTACCACCGACACCATCAACCATCACGCTCGGACGAAGCTATGAATATCGTTTGTAACGCGACTGCTCGAGTGGTTCGTTGATCGTACAGATGAGAAAAGCGCAAGCCGCACTTTCTAGGAAGGAAAGAGGTAGAGAGGGTTGAAAGAGAACGAAGACCACAATCCAAATACGACAGAAGTGCCCTTTTATCGTTCGTTAAAGGGAATAACGAGCGAGCCTGTACCTTAACAGTACGATGAGCGCACTTTTCAATCTTTCCTTTCTTTTTTCTTTCTTTCTTGAACTTTTTCAAGGTCTTATTCTTCTACGTTGCGGCACGTGGATATCGTTGAAATCGAACGAATCGAGACCTTTCGCTGGTAGACAAAAATTTCAAGTATTCGAAAAGTGGAAATGTTGCGGATAACGTGTGCTCGATCACTTTTTGCGAGAATAAAAGGAGTGGAATGGGTTTGGGGGGTTGGGATAGGAGAGGACGGGATAGGAGAATCGATCGATCGTCATTCTACGCAGTAGGTAGCATGCATTTATAACGTGACATGAACGAAGGTACAAAGGATTCGTGGTAGATACGAGCTGAACGTGTACACTCCTCTAGGATACGTTGTAGGAGTATCTCGCGGAAGAAAATACGCGCGTCTACCTTGGGTTGCAGGAACAACTAAATAAATAAAGCCAACACGGATGCGGGAACAAGCAGGAGTGGTTTGCAACGAACGGTCCTCCCGATTCACAAAAATCCAAGCACGAGAGCGAGCACTCGAGTTTCTGTCCCTTTTTTCCTTTTTTTTTTTTTTTTTTTTTTTCTTTCTGTGGATGTCGAGAACGCAAAGAGGAAGCTAGTGGTCTCCTGGGAGAATCCCTTAGGAAGGTGCCTCTCTACATTTTCCTTTGCATGTACGGAGCGTCGTCGCGTGGTCCTGTCGAATGGCTCTCGTACATACCAACGCGTATACATATATGTATGTAGGACATCGGTAAGGGGTGCGGTCGCGAACGCGAATAAAGGAAAGCTATCGCGACGAATATGAAGGAGATTTCCCAAGGATATTCTCCATGGGAACCAAGCTGTGCTAGTTCACATTTTCTCCCCACGAAACCACATTCGTCGTTTGCCGAGTTACGAAAACGTATGTAGGTATGTGCCAGATATCTTGGTAGAGAGGGTGGTTCTTTAAGAATTTCGGACACGAAGCAAGGCTTTACCTTCCGAGCGTATCACTTTTATCGCGGTTTTCACGATCGAAGAAGAGAAGGCGTATCACCGATTCGTTCAAAGTTCTTCGACGGGAAGGATACACGTGGGCCGCGTCTCAGTTTCTCGTACGCCTACCACTCTTATATACTTACTTACATACCTCTCTATACATATGTATTCGCGCACGGGGTCAAGTCCTCATGTGAATATAAATGTATGTATTATCCTACGTGGTAGCGTTCTGTTACAACACATTGACACAGGTAAATACATATACGAGTATACTAACATTGGCGAAGGGAGTAAATAACTAAGTAAGTACATACTCGAGTAGGAAGGTCCAGCGACCAGGGGGACACCTAGGAAAATACACGAACGCATGAGACCACCATGACTCGAAAGATGGCCGCTAAGTGAAGACAATTGAAACGCGCGATTCCGGACGTGTAAGTACACAGCGTCGATCGTACCTCGACGAAGAGAGCGCGTCGTTATAAATCACTCGGTGCTCTTTACGAGAGCCGGGAGCGATAATTCTTGGGGTGGTCTTCTCCCCGCTGACCTGAACGTTCCTTCTTCCTTCGTGACCGACTCGACCCTCGATTCTTCCGCTATCCTTCTCTTTCTTTTTCTCTCCCTTTCCCGCTCCCCTCCCGCCGCCCCCCCTCTCTCTCTCTCTGTCTCTCTTCTGCTCTCGCGTGCGCTCTTTCGCTCTATCTACCCTCGCAAGGACTTTGAACGTTAAAGTGCTCGAGTTCTCGACCACACGACATAAAAAATTTGCTCTCGTAAAAGATCAATCTAAACGATTGCTACTAATCGTTCTACGATTTTGTATTACGTTAATAGAATCGATATAAATGTATCCGTTAAGTAGGTATATCATTTGTTTTTTCTTTTTTATATTTTAAACGTAAGTAACGAATACATTGTTACTTATTCTCTTTATACAATCTCTGTTCATTATTCGCTTTTGGACATACATTATCATTTCGTTCGAATGACAATAATAACGAAGGTAGTTAAAAAAAAAAAAAGAGAAAAAAGAAAAGAAAGAAAGAATAGAAAATTGATAATACGTCTGAGAGAAAGAGGGAAAGAGAGGAAGATATTGCGGGCGTACATGTCGGTGGCGGTCGATCATTTTTCATTGCGCGGTAGTCGAATGAAAGCGGGATTCCATCATCCTCCGGGCATGAAAAGCGTTTCGTGATCGCTTTAAAATAAGCTATTCTTCCAGGTTTACATATGGAACGTGCCCTCTTCTTTATTTCTCGGTCGGTCGCGTAATCGCTCTTCGACTGTGTATGTACGTGCGATCGCGTGTTGAAACATAAGTGAGTGTTCTCTGTGCGTGCGTACGCGCGCACACGCGCGTGGAGATGTGTAAATATGTACGTGTACGTGTGTGTGTGTGTGTGTCTGTCTGTCTGTCTTTAATACACAGAAAATAGATACACTACTCGCATATGTCATAACCCACACGCACGCGAATTGAACATTCTACTATCGTTCAGTACATGTCTCTTGTCGTTATATAAGTATTTCACATATATACTTATATACATATAGGTAGATATTATAAATTTGTTCACGCATGCGCGCATACATATACAATATATATACATAGAATCACGGTCGGGCATTCATAAAAGACGAATCTACTTTCCACCCTCTCTCGCGGATTATGCATCGCGTGGCAGACAATCCTGTGTTCAGGATTTTCACATTAAAAAACAATCTTTTCAGGCCGAGGTCGTAACGTAAGAAGAAAGAGCTCCGGCTTCGGTAACACCTGCTACCCTTCCTTTCCTACGTACAAATAAATCACCTCGTCTCTTCTTTCGAGCAACTGTCGCTCGACGTCGGCACGAACGACGGCCTCCAAAGGATCCTACTCAAGGATTTTCCAACGGAGGAGACCTATTTCACTGAAGATACAGCGAGCTTAACGACACTTCCTGCTTCTCTTTCTTATTCTCCGACAGGCTCGTAGAAAAATTCTGCCAAACGATAGTTTAAACGCTTAACACGTCGCTTTAACGTCGCTTAATTCGTAAGTTACGACTTAGAACTGTTCTCGAGTGTACCCTTGGTACGTGTAAATCACGATAAATCCACGCTTCGATAATCGTCGAGCGCGAACGCGTAGATAGGGGAGCCTATATTCTCTCTCATCGTCCAACCCTCTCTCTCTCTATCTGTCTATCTATCTATCTATCTATCTCTGTCTCTATCTCTCTAGATCGTTTCTCGAGGAATCTGCGGGTTACATGTTATGTAGGTTACGCGCATAACCCGCGAGTTTGCCTCATCACGTAGATCTGTTACGTGGGACAGTTACATATCTCTGGGTTAGAAAATGAGAGAAGCACGGTTATCCTTGACCTGACTTTCTTATATGTCTCTTTATACCTTGGCAAACCGTATGAAAAGAAATATATCGATCGAATCAAAGATTAAATTTGATCAGTGTTTTACGATATGAAGAAATGATCTTTCTTGTTTTATGACAAGAGGGGAAAAAAAAAGAAGAAAAAAGAAAAAAAAACCAGACATAGAACTGTTCGATCTTGATCTTTGAATAATAACATAACTTGTCATCCCTGTCACTCATTTATTCACGATGATAAACCTATTATCGATTTTGACGACTAATCTCGTACGTCGTGCATCGTTTACCATAAAGGGATTCGACTTTGTTCTATTCATTTTTTTTTTTTTTTTAAAGAACACTATCATTACTCGGAATATTATTATAATAAAGAACGAGAGTTATGCTCGACCTGTTCATATAATGTTCTCGTATTTCGTACAGGCATATCGATCCCTTCGTGAAAAAAAGAATGTAGTCACCCTTAGTTTTCTTCATCTCACGTGTAGTACTTTCTCGGAAGAATTCCATCGGTTGAGCTTAGCAAGGAGGAAAACATTATCGGCGGGTCCACAATTTTCCGCGCCATAGGACACGCAGCGGTAGTTCTGTAGAAAGGGAGAAGAAAAAAAAGAGGGCGAAAGAGGAAGATAGAGTTGGCTTACCCTAGTACCACTAGATCGCTATCGGACCGAGAAAGAGAAAGGGAATGAAACGTCCTTCTTCTCTCTCTCTCTTTATCTTTATCTATCTTTCTTTCTTTCTCTCTCTCTCTTTTCTACCCTCCTCTTTCACTTATTGTTACTCATTTGTCTTCGTTTCTCGTTTCCACCAAGTACCTTGTTTTGTACTGATTAGACACTATCACGACAAACCTGATTACACCCTATTGTTGCATCGATGCTTATTTACGAGACACATAAATCGATGCAAGTAAGTACCACGAAGGTACATAAGAAGTTTTTATTATTCGCGTGTTTCGTGATTCCTTTTTTTTTCTCTTTTTTTTTTTTTTTTTCTTTCTTTTTTTTCTCTTGATAACCAACTACGACGGCATTGTAAGCGAAATATTTATAAGTCACGAATCAGAAAGGAAAGAGAAAAACCATAGGTACGAAGTAATTACTAACTTTATTTCTCTAACTTTGTTAACTTGATTCCAATCGATCTCGGCCCACTTTACGAAAGGACTATCAAAAATAATATTCTCTCGATTGGTCGACAGATGTCTAACGGTTTTTCCCTTTGACCGAATAATCCACGGTTATGTCGGTTGGTAACACCATCGAACGTCGTTACGATCGTTTTCGGGGGTTCGGTTCATCGTGTGCGTGCCATTATTCGCATCATTCGAGCATTTGGCGCTCGAGACAAAGAACATCCAGAAAACATCGTTGTCGTTAATTTCACCAACACCCTTGCCACTCGTTCTCGAGAAACGCTCGCAATAAATGGCCGATTGTTACGCTCGAAAGGGGGTAGGAACACCCTTTCTTTATGACAACGAGGCCTTTCTCGATGTAGATCGTACGAGAATGCCACAGTTACGGTACACCTTTAACGAACTTTCAAAAAGCTTTGTCGGCGAGAAATACGATTGCTTCAAATGCACATTTGAGAGGAGTGAAAGAGAGAAAAAGAGAAAGAGAAAGAGAAATAGAAAGAGGAAGAGAAAGAAAGAGACCGGTGGTGCTCTCAGTATGCCGAAGTCGACAAAGGCGCTCGACCACACTTTTCTTTGAGAAGGTCGTACGAATGACGAAAGATTCATTCTTGGCATTCATGGTCAAGGCTAAATCGATTTGAGCTTAACAGCTTTATCATTGTGCTTAAATATATATGACCGTAGAACTTAACTAACGAATATAAAAGCAATAAAACGTTGTCGCCATTTTTCATTGGATATTTTTATACTTTGAAATAAAATTATACGTACTATGATGTCTATAAAATATAAATATTGTCTTTTATGAATATATATATATATATATATATATATATATATATATACTTTTTCATTATTCTGATTTCGCTGCGCTTGTCTCTTCCATTCGTGCAAAGATATAATTAAGTTAGCTATAAAGCACATTCAATTGTATTCGATAATATCTTTGGATCCTTCGCGGTCCATTGGGAAACGCGTTGAAGTTGAGGGAGTGGTCCATAGATTGAATTAATTGAACTCTGTTATGTATCAAGATCGATTAATACTCACTAGAGCGATAATTGAGGACTCTTCGTCAAGAAAAGCGATTGACGAAGATAATGTTCGAGACAAAGGCTCGAATTACATTCTGTGAGCTATTGAGGAGCTTACACGATATTGTGATCCGATTCCATTAACGTACACGTGAAGCACTATAATACAAATGAAGACACGGCGTTATGCGACTTTTGCGTCTAATTGTTTTCTAAGAAATCAATATCTAAACGTACTAGTAGAAAAAAATGTTGATAGTATCACTTTTAACACATTTTCATATGAATTATAATTATTAGAAATATAAATATTTGAACATCGTCGTTTTCCTAGTAAATAAAAGCGAATGTTACTTGACATTACGATTAAATAGATATTCGCGTGATTCGAATAAAAATTATAATATATTCGACGTAAAAGAAAAAAAAAAAAAGTAATTGAAACTATTTTAAAATGAATTGAAATATATCGCAAGGGAAAATAAATAATTGAAACTATGGATAATGGGGGAGATCTATCGAAAAAGTTCGACGAAAGAGAAAAATAAAGGTAAGCCATATGTTCACGATAGTAGTATATATTCTTACTACCGATAGCTAAGGGTACTAGGTATAAGGCGCGAAAAAACCGAAGAGCAATGGTTCTCTACTAAAAGAGAAAAATAATCTTGAATGGCGAAGAAAGCAAAGACGAAGGTACAAAAGGGTAGTGTTTGTTTGTACGAGAGAAACGCCGGCTGGTAAAGGATCTAGGAGGTATTCTGCTTTTCTCAAGAGCCGACTCATGATGGTCGGTGGTTAACGGCAATAGGGTTCCCATGCCATTATATACCATCATAGACACCATCGCAGCCACCATCGTTCGATATCTATTGTCCATCGTTCTAGTGGTTCGGACCCGTCGACAGTTGGCCGATTATTTTCTCTCTCTCTCTCTCTCTCTCTCTCTCTCTCTTTCTTTCTCTCACGCTTCTCTTCAAAATTACACCTCATCCCCTCTGACGAAACACTTCGAGTTAGCACAAGAAGTCTTTTGCTGCTCGTAAAAAGATGACAATGGTCTACCGTCTGTCGTTATCGAAACGGTCGCAGCTCGTCGCTCGTGCCAGCACTCGTTCGTGCCCTTAGATTCGACAAGGGACCTGGCCTGACCACTGTCAGGAAAGGGATCGTCCCTGACGAAAATGCCAGCAAGTGTGCCGAATTGTCCCGCGGGACAATCGCCTTTGTATACTCTCTCTTTCTCTCTCTTTCTCTCTCTTTCTCTCTCTTTCTCTCTCTTTCTCTCCCTCCCTTCCTCTATCTATCTATCTCATTTTCTCTTCTATTTGGTAAATCCTCCATTTTTTCTAGCGTTTCTTTCTGGATACTTGCCTTGTCAAAGTAAACGGCACTAATTTCTCTCTCTCTCTCTTTCTCTCTCTCTCTATCTCTCTCTCTATCTCTCTCCCTTTATCTATTTATCTCTCATTTTCTCTTCTATTCGGTAAATCCGCCATTTTTTCTAGTGTTTCTTTCTGGATAATTGCCTTGTCAAAGTAAACGGTGCTAATTTCTCTCTCTCTCTCTCTCTCTTTCTCTCTATCTCTATTTTGAAAGAACATAGAACGGACGAAATTTTACCAAATTTCGACCGTACCGTATTACGTATTATGTATGTACATATTCTCTAACGTATGTTAAGCAACCGATGATGGTTCTCCTCTTGGCTAGTTAATTAAAGTAAAAGAACATGACCGAGTTTCACGAGCCAATTTTATGAAGGTCCTTCCGTCGACCGTCACAATGAGGACATCCCTTTGAAGATTTCTCTCCCTCGCTCGTTCTCTCTCTCTCTCTCTCTCTCTCTTTCTCTCTCTTTCGTTTTTTCTCTCTCTCTCTCTCTTTATCCGTTCACTTTGTCGAGATCCACGATGCCTTTAAAACGACGCGGGCTGAATGACATACTTTTCCTCTTTCCTTCGTGGTTGCTCTCTTTCTTTTACATTTTACCTCCTTCTCTTTAGCCTCTCCGTGGCACTTCGAGCCGTCACGATACACTCTCAACTCATCCACTAACCTGAAAAAAAAAAAATATATATATATATATATATATATTAAACTCTTTGGTAACGTGTCTTCCTGATTCACGAGCTCGCTGGCATGACGAGAGAGAGAGAGAGAGAGAGAGAGAGAGAGAGAGAGAGAGAGAGAAAGAGAGAGAGAAAGAGAGTACGCGATAATCCAATGGCTTCGCGGATATGACGACCGAACGAACTCACTCGAGTTTCTGTAAATACTGTTCCGAACGTTTTTCGAATGGGACACATATTGGCAACACGTTTAATACTCTCGACGATTGGAGAATCGAAAGGATAAAATACTTGCCCAATCGTGTTTCATTCGCACGATGATAGAAAGTATTTCGCGGAGTACGCGCGAACTAACCATCAAATCTATACGAGGCGTTGTAATAATTATCGACTTTTTCTCTTTCTCTTTATTTTTCTCTTTCTCTCACTCTCTCTCTCTCTCTCTCTCTCTCTCTCTCTCTCTCTCTCTCTCTTTCTCTCTCTATATATATATGTATATATATATTTTTTCGAATTTACTATTTCATCCCGTGTCCCATATCAATTTTTCTCCGTCTCGTATATATCCACGTATGACAACTTCGACACTGGCGAGCGACCTGCGATTAGCACGGAAAAATATGTTCGTAATAAAGTCGTCGTTTCTGAAACAACTGTAACTGTATACGAATCCCCATACATATGTGTACGTGTAATAATATACGTGCACAAATCTCGAACATTTGCACAGGGTGTGGAGCAGCTTTCGTGCGCGTTCTCATTTGTTATATATTCGATCGCGACTGGATACTGAAACGCGGTCGCGAGAAAGTACCGTATGTTCAGCTTTCCTGAACAAGCAAGCAATGGTCAAGCTATTGGTCGAGCAATATTCCTTTGGCAATATTCACTTGGGTCCATTTACCTTCCTCTCTATGCGTCCTTAACTATCGCTTGAGGTTAGCGTAAAGCCAAGGCTTCGGGCATTTTGCGAAAGGCATTAATTGGAATCCGATAACTTCGTTAGCAGAAGTACATATCTGAACTGCGTTACGTAGATGCAAACTCCGTGATGCTACTGTACACCATAGATTTTACAGGATGAGCCCTCTTCTTATTGAAACTTATAGAAAGACGTTAATTTAGACGGTAATAGAAAGATTATTTAAATTAAATGAATTCCAACAAAAAGTGTAAATATGTACGTATGTATTTATTAATAAATGAATATTTTTCATTTGTTATTTCACTTCAAAACTACTCGAAAAATTCTCGTAACATCTGTTCCGGAAACTATCTATTTTCAATGATATCATTTATATATATATATATATATATATATATATATATATATATATATATATAACAAATCGATACGAATAGGGTTGACTCGTTGAGACGGATCAGTCCAATTCGTCTTTATCTTCGACAATACGTCATAGAAGTTCGACTTCGTATTCGATTAATTTTTTTTGCGGAAAGTTCTCCTAACGTATATCTAAAACAACATCCAATTTTCAGACGTACTATGTTATCAACGAATACATGTGGGAGGATCGATCGAACGAAACAATGATCGCATCTCAACAATATAAGCTTCGGATCGCGCACGTTCGCGAACACGTAGGATAACTCTACACACCAGATTTACCATGTACATCGCCAGTCGACCGGGCTAATAGAATTACAAATTTGGATGTGACTTTACGATTGCAATGTTTTTGGGATAGAGAATGTTTATATTGTAAAATTATTTCGAAAAGATTATATAAACGAAAAACTTTTATATTTATACCATTTAATATTATTTATATTGAAGAAAGTCTAGTCAAAAATGTTTGATCTTTTCAATTGAGTATACTTCAGTCTTGCATTCACATTAAATATTTAACTTTTGGATATTTTCATATTAATTAGTAATTAATATTCGATGCCTTTGGCCTAGTCATCGAATCGATAGTCCTCGAATACATCGCGGTATAAATTTTGACGCGAATCATTTTGAAAAGTCATTATTTGTACGAGAGATACTTCTTTCAACAAGGAAATCTATAGGCATGCATGCTCTCTCTCTGTCTTTCTTTTTTTTCTCCCTTTCCCTCACTTCCTATTTCTCTCTCTCTCTCTCTCTCTCTCTCTCTTCTCTCGAGTGTTATCGATTTCAAATCACAGGGCTCCGTTGCATCGGTTCTCAACTAGGCTCGCGCGGAATTGGCACCAAGAGTACGCTATTAGTCGGAGGAACGCCATTACGATCTCGTCGCACGGAGCGATTTCAATTCCCGATATCGCGAGATGCAGGTGGTTAGAAATCGATTCTCGTACTCCTCAGAAGGAATCAAGGCTCTTTCGCTTATTCGTAAGCGCCATCGATCGCTTCACCTTTCCGATAATCACAAGATAAATCTCTTCGGTCTATCGCACTACCACAGAGTTTATCGTCACGTTCAATTTATATGGTTACGATTCAATAAAATCAATGGGTACGTTCAAATTGCGAAATCTTAATATTCAATATTTTCGTATATAATTCGGACGTGTTCGTTTATTCAAGTACACATTTCGAAACAGAGTTTCGGTAGAACGGCCGTCTTTGAATAAAGTATTTGAAAGAAAAGGAAAACGTTGGACTAGGAATTCGAAAAGCCGTAGACGAACGATCGTTCTTGAAACGATGATGAGGTGGACCAGATAGATACATATGTATGTATATATGTACCAACAGGCAAATCCGTTCGGTATGCCTTGGAAAAAGTTAAGAAGACACGTCCTTGGCGTATCTACTCGGTCGAATGAAACTTTGTACTTTTGAAATTTCGATAAAATTGAAAAGCATTCGAATTCAAATGAACCAGGCCGTGCTATAGGTACTGGTATATAGGAACGATCTCGCGTTACCAGACGCCATTGCTCTGCCACTGCCGTCCTATCGAAATTCAACGAATATTACTGAACACGAGGAAAGAAGAGACGTTGGAGAAAAGTAGAAAGAAAAAGAGAGGAAGAGAGAGCAAAGGGTTGAGAAAAGAAAAAGAAAAAAGAAAAAGAAAGAGAGAGAGAGAGAGAAAAGAAAAGAGGAAGAAAAACTGGAAAGAAGAGACCGGGCAGGATAGTAAATGGAAAGGAGCGAAAGAGTGGTATGGAAAAGATGGGCCGCAAAAATGGAAAGAGATGAAAACGCATAAGCGCATTCGTGTGGCGATATGCTCGGGCATACATACTTACTTGAAGATGGCAGTGTATAGGAAATACGTAGGACGTGGCCCGCTACTTCTATGTTTTATGTTCTTTCTCTCCATACGGTCGAACGTTCAACGGTGTGTACGCTCGTTCTTGTTCATATATATATATATATATATATATATATATATATATATATATATATATATATATATATACGCTTATGGATATACCTATATAGTTACAGGAGCTCTCTTACTTTCCGTTCCTATGATTTATGACGCCTAACGCTTATACGGCTCTTCGTATCCGATGCGCGCGGTCTCGTTGGCGCATCGGATACGAAGAGAACGACCGAGATTTTTCCTGCGGCTGGGAAAAACGGAAATATTCGATGCGAAGGGTCCTTTATATCGACGATACCACCCGTTTTACCGTAGCTTGCCACAAACAAATCAATTTCGTGTCTACTCTGTCAGTCTCTTACGGAAAGGTGAAGAAGGGTAGTAGAATGAGGACGGCTCTTTCTTTTCTATAGAGAAGCTGTATACTTATTGTTAGACCAACGGACGAACGAACGAACGAACGAACGAACAAACGAAGCAGACGAGAAGGAGACGTTTCCGAGGTTGAAATAGAAAATCCATCGATCCACCGATCATTCTCCTTGTCTCGTCTTTCTTTCTCTTTCTCTTCCCTCTATTTCTCCTTCAGTTCCTCCTCTTCCTCCTCCTTCTCCTTTTTCTTCATCTTCTCGTTTCTATTTGTATTCATACGTCTCTCCCTGTCTCTAACGTGTGCACTTCGTATTTTCGTCTCGTATGCAAATCTATCGTAGAATTGAAAAAGAAAAAGGTAAGACTAAGAGGAATAAGAAAATCGTTCGACCGGATTCCATGGCGAAGGTCCTCCTACGGTTAGGCGAGAGTTTTCCGCTTACCTACGATTCTAAACCTTTCATTTGCATCCCAGATTTTAAGTCCGAGATTGATTTTCCAATAACAGAAATTGCACGGGAATCGTTTTAATTTCCAGTCACGATTGAGACATCGGTTCGTACGTTCTTTTTTCTCTCTCTTTTTTTTTTCTTTTTTTTTTTTTTTTCCCATAACCGATTCCTATCCGATCCAATAAAATGCGATCATCGACCTTTTTACGAAAATTAATATATATATATATATTGCTTTTTAATATCAACCTAATCGAATTATCTATATATTTATAAAATGAGTACAAATCATAAAATGTTATAATTTAACATCTGTACAAGTTAGTTTGAATAGGAATGGTAATATTTCAAAAATGTCAAGTTATTCCAAAGTTAGTATATATCCGAAGATAATTTAATAGATTCGTGTGAATAGGATAGTTTGACTTAATAATTTGACAATCCGCGAAAACTTATTCCTTCTCGAGAAGAACTTATATATTAGCTCTTCAATCATTATAAAACAAAGTTATACAAAACGATTTTAACGTTATCTAATATTCGATTATAGGGAATTATAAAAAATCTTTTAATAAAATTAATCCTATTTGAATTCAACAGAACGTATTTATAATTAATCTTACCAATTGATATTAGTTTTATCCGTGGAATAAAATTAAAATGAGCTTTTTTTTTTTTTTTTGTTTTTTTTTTTGTTTTTTTTTTTGTTTTATTATTTAATAACCATTCTATAAATTGGTATAATCGATAAATATTCTCTCGTACAATCATGCGCGATAAATTTCTAGCAAGTTCGATTTATCGAATTCGGGTTGAACGTCGCTCGGATCGATCGAACTCGAAGTCGAAGGTTTACGATTAGAAGGGTGAGGGCGACGCGTCGATATTTCGTTCGATCAAGAACGACGAAGACGAAGAGAAACGAGAACATTGGCTTCTCTCTCTCTCTCTCTCTCTCTCTTTTTCTTTCTCACGTATTTTCAATACGCTTAACATCGAGCTTTCCAGACTTCTGATTTTCTTTAGTCCAAGCATAAGTGATCACGGGCGTAAAGTTGTATGTAATAGCTATGCTATGCTAACGGCACAAAGAGACGGCCGACTTTAAAAAGCTTTCATCTAGCACGATATTGATAAAGGAGGGCAGATTGGAAAAGAGGAGAAGAAAGGTGGAAGCTATAGATGGACTTTTCTTTATGAAAAAGGGGATCTTCGGGAAAAGCTGATAAATCTTCTTGTCGGTCTTAGAAACGATGCGAGTAAAACGACGTGGGCAAAGCGTCGTGACGGACGAAGAGACGAGACGGGGATCGTTTATCTAGATTTAATCGTTCGGAACATCTGCCATGCACGGAATTTACGCCCACTTTTAATTTCACCCCTTCTCTCTCTCTCTCTCTCTCTCTCTTTCTCTTTTTCTGTCTCTCTGATTCCTTTATTACAATGGATTCGTCCTTCGTTCTTTTTATTTCGAGCGAAAAAACAAATTCAGAATAAAAATCGTCGAAAATTCGATAAAATGTGGAACACAGGAGAAGGGTGCTTAATATCCTTACTGGGTCGTATCTCGTGTTGAACGAAAGAAAATCGGTGCCACTTTTTTAAGAGTCATTCCGCCGAGATAAATCTTATGAATACCGAAAACTAGTAAAAGGAGGGATGTGCTTCGTCGAGAGAAAGCGATTCGATCGTCAGCTCGAAGCTCGAATGACGCGAGGATCATTTGTCTGGATTAAGTCTCAAAGCCCCGCTGGCCTATCTTTAGTGGGGGGGTGAGATCGGGATATGAAACCTAAGGGGGTCGAAACCCCCGTTCCTCTTCCCTTCTTTTACTCCTTCTAACCGAAGGATTTGGCATATATCTACCTGTGCCGTTAGACTTGCGGCACCATTTCTCTTCGCGAATAGCACCTTACCCGTTTCCACCTATAAAAAAGGTGCCTCTCTGTAAAAACGGTCGTTTCGGGGCATCGTTATAAGCATGGTAATAGATTCTTTCTTGCTATGGAAAGAGAACCGGCATATCGTACGTCCGAGATTTATGTGATGGCGCTTGGACTTGAAACGATTCAAAGTTACGAAAGGGTCAACGATCCCGGAGCTCGCCAAAAGTCGCAACCACGATAAAAATGCAAATCTGAGAGCGGTAGTATACTGCTGGCGTACTCGCAACAGGTGCAGATTCGATATAAACGTATCAAGATCGTGTGTTATTTATTCGTACGTAGTATATATGTATACTCGGATAGAATACTTTTGACGTTGGCGTTTTCGGCTAGCTAGAGAATGGGAGACAGAATTACTAGAGAATTTACGTTCACTGGCATAAATGACGTTCTCTTCGCTGGCAAGTTAAAGAGAAAGAGAGTCAGAGATAGACAGAGAGAGAGAGAGAGAGAGAGAGAGGGAGAGAGAGAGAGAGAGAGAGAGAGAGAGAGAGAGAGAGAGAGAGAGAGAGAGAGAGAGAGAGAGAGAGAGAGAGAGAGAGAGAGAGAGAGAGAGAGAGAGAGAGAGAGAGAGAGAGAGAGAGAGAGAGAGAGAGAGAGAGAGAGAGAGAGAGAGAGAGAGAGAGGATCGTCGAAAGTTGGCGAGAATTCACTTCGAAGGTGAGCTCATTCGAAAGCTCGATTCTCTTCTAGTTTTCTCTTCGTTCGTGGTTGTGACAAGTAGTAATACGTCGAATTCAAGTGGATTCGACTAATTTACGTACGCCAAACACCGCCTTGTGACTTTCTAATTCCACTCCTCGTTGCTTCTCTTCTTCGCTCCCACTTCGTCTACGTTTGATTTTCGAGTTATCCTCGAGGCGGTTGCTTCTTCACCAGAGTAAGAGGGTAGCAAAGAGAGAGAGAGAGAAAGAGAGAGAGAGAGAGAGAGAGAGGGTTAGAAGGGGAGAGATAGATATAGTAAGAGGGTGATGGGGTGTGTGTATCACCACGGCTGCATTCTAGTAGAATTATCAAGGAACGCACGTATACACTGAAATCGTGGACACGTTAGCTATCCGTAATGTAGTCGTAGTTTGGGTAGTAGTATGGTTGCGATGTTCTGCCGCGTAGTCTTCGGAAGGCGAGCTATGCTAATTCGTATGAATATGCATCGATGACTCGAGAGCCGACGCTGCGGCGAAAATAATTCCACGGATTTATCGAGTCAGAATCTTGACAGAGCCGGAGGGCTCCGCTCGCACAAACACACACCTACATAGCTGAGATATAGTTGGTGGATGCCGTTAAACTACACAGTTAGCTCTAAGGTATGTAGAGTCTACGCGTTAGGAAAGTACGTAGTAGGTAGTTTTCGCGGCGCGAAACCCGATCCACTTTAAATTTTGTTCTATTTCGAAACTGCGGTTAATCTCATTCATATCTTTTAGCCATTATTAAAGGCTACCAAGAGATAGTTTAAAATTTTATCGAAAATCGATTTCATTTCTTATTCGTTTATTCCTTTTGTTTCGCGATCCTGAGTACTACGACATTGTTCCTGTCGAGATGCACTTACCGCGTTCGCCATATCCAACGGAGTAACCTTTGCGGAGTACAGATAATGAAAGGAAATGCGGGCCAACGATTTCACAGCCATTAGCCGAGAGGCATTATTCAGAGAAGTAGACTCTTCGTTCTATCTGATTATTTCAGGATATCCGAAACAAGCGTTCGCAAAAAAAAAAAAAAAAGAAAAGAAATTCTCGCGAGAAAAGATTCCTTTGGATTCTTGTAAATTCTTTGATCTTTTTTTTTTTTATCCTTTTTTCTTTTTTTACATAATTTAGAAAGCCCGTACGATTTTATTAATACTTTCAAAATCAGTTCTTAAAATGATTTTCTCTTTTATAAAACGTCGTTCCTTTTTTCTTTTTCATTCTTGCTTGCTATTACAAAGAGCGAGAGAGAGAGAGAGAGAGAGAGAAGAAGAAGAAGGAAAAGAAGCGTCTGTCCTGTGACAATTAGGTCATCCTAGATAAAGTTGTCGTTTCAAGTAGTTTTAAACATAGATATTTAACTATATTTTTTATGAGTTCCTTGGAAATCATCTTATCGTTCATGAATATGCAATATCGTTTTAACTTTTAAATTTAAAATTTTAACGATTCTGAGTAAGCGGCTTCGAATGCTCAACGATCGACAAACCGTACTTACAAATAAGTAAGTACTTATCTCGACCTCCGGTGGGTACATGAAACTCATGCCGATTAAATCAAGTTACGGACAAGTAGGAATAGTAGGAATACATCCCTAGATATTTGAATTTGAATATGATCCTTCTCTATGGCGTTGTCCCTTCGAAGGGCTTCGTTCAATGTATTTCTTGATTATCGTTATTCGTCAATCGATAAAGTCCGAGTTATCAGCATTTTGATAGATCCAACTTGAAATGGAACATCTAGTGATATCTTTTGACGAGCGATTATAGTTGGACATGGACTGGATGAGAGATAGATAGGAATGTAAAAGTGAAAGGATGGGCGGCGGTGGGAGTGGTAATAGGAGAGGGGAAAGGAAAAGATAGAATGAGATTTGCGCGTGGTCATCATTTTTCTCTGTACTTTCAAAGTACGGCCCCATGGTCGCACGTTTGCTAGGGAAAAAAATCGATAAGTATCGCATTTTTGGCACACAACGTTGCTAACAGAAAAAAAAAAAAAAAAAAAAAAAGAAAAAAGAGAGAAAGAAGAAAGAGAGATGGAATAGGACCGAGCAGAAGGGGGGATATCAAAGCTCGGCCAACATTTTAGAATATCCGTGCATTGCATTACGAAAAAAAAGGGAACAAAAAAAAAAAAGAAAAAAAAAACCGAAAAAAGGAAAAAAGAGAAAAAGAGAAAAAGAAAAAAAAAAATCGGCAAAGAGCGAGAGCCAGGGACGGTTGGCTTTACGCTTCCGTGAAATATTCATGCTCCACGAATCGTTACGATGAAAGTTTATACTCGACGTTACTCGAGGAAAATACGCGACGACTTTCGTGCTTCGGTTATTGTTCTCTGAATTTTATAAACTTACACTACCGACATCAATTTCTCCATATAGTCGAAATTATATATGAGTAAATCACGACCGTAAAGTTTTGTGTCAACATAACTGGAACGTATTTCCGTTTGGAATAGGAAAATCGCGGGCGTCCGCGCATCCGCGCTCGGGATATTTATTTTTCGTTTAATTATCAGAGGAGGAATCACATACTAAATAATTTCATTCTATCGGGGTGGGGGGAGGGAACAACCCTTTCCTCATTAAAACCCATCGTTATTCCCAATTGTATTAATTTCATTTGATATTCATATTCAATAATTTTATTGAACGATTCTACCCACTTCGTGATTTATGAATCTAAAGAGACAATTTATCGATCGTTCGTCGTTTTAAGAATATTTTAAGTAAAATGAATCTCTCTCTCTCTCTCTTTCTCTCTTTCTCTCTCTCTTTCTCTCTCTCTCTCTCTCTATTTATCTATCTATCTAGCTATCTTTCTCTTTCTCTGTATTTCTCTCTCGATCAACAAAGAAAAATTTAACGAGTCACGGACACGCGTTGAGAATATATCGCCGATAATACGACGGCTGAGAGATTAGGAGTATATACGTGTAGCGCGATAAAGCCGCGATATTACTTTTTCGGACTATCCGACCGTTATAATCCCGTTAAAGTTCTTATATCAAAGGCGCCTCGCCGTCTAGCAAACGCGTATTATTACGATATCGATCTTTTTATAGGAACAACGTTACTTTTTGAAGACCATCGTTAATCGATCCGAAGGGTTTAAAGCGGATGCAATGGGGGGAAAAATTGGGAGCTTACAATTGGATCTATTGACTTATGAATTTAATCCTACGATATTACATTATGGTTATGCGTTAGAACTTTCGATTTCCGATTAAAAAGAGAGAGAGAAAAAAAAAAGAAACGTTTCGGTATATCCGCTATCGTTCGGTATTAATTATATCAAAGAAAATATCATTTTTATTTTCTTTCTTTTTTTTTTTTTTTTTTTTTGTTTTTTTCACAAAACGTTTTCATTGGATATTCAGAAAATAGGTCGCACGATTCTTATCGGAATAAAGTAAATACTTATATACTTATTAGCTTATCCGTCGTTGATTGTACGAAGAGATTAGACGCATCGATAAGTACCCGAAGAAACGAGAATGGGAAATGTTAAAGAAGAAGATATTGAATGGAAAATAGGAAATATTGAAAACCCAACAGCTGTTTTCTTATCTTCACGAGTCATTCGTCGATGTTAAAACAAATATACAAGACACTCCGCGATACTTTATTGGTAGTTCGTGTTAAAAAAAAGAAAAAAAAAAACTATGGGTAAACGAGATTTCTTTCTTCTACGTTATTTCGAAGAAGAAACTTTTTCCCTTTGGAAATCCATTGGAAAATCTTATCATAGTTTTCAGTATCCGTGAATTCCATTTTTGTATTTACTATAATATTCCTTTACATTTAAGATAAATATTAATAGAGAATGGCTTATTTTCAAAACTCACATCGATTTAAGCCTGATTCAATACGTTCGAATATGTTCTTTTATGAAACATTCTACGAGCTATGAGAAGAAGAAAATTATAGGTGACGCGATATCACAGTAAACTGAGAATATACTTTTCAGATCTATTTTCAAAAAAAAAAAAAAAAAAAAAAAGAAAAAAAAAACGAACGATACGAATTCTTGTATATCTATGAAAGTCGATACACAAGACGCAACCTAAAACGCAATAAAATGAAAATAGTACGTGAGACTTCGATAAGAGACGATTTTCCAAACTCGATTCTTGAAGCGTAATCTAGGGCAAAGTGTCGACGACGGAACCGACGACAGAGTAGACGGCAAAATCGACAGGGAAGACGATGGACGTGCGAACGAGCTTCAGCCGAAGGCAAGAAGAAAGCAATCTCTGGAAGAATCGTTTGGAGAGGGCCGTTACCATGCAGCCACGTTCGAAAAACGATCCGATCCTCTCTCTCTCCTCCCCCCTCTCCTTCTCCTCCTCCTCCTTCTCACTCTTTTTCTATCCGTTTTCTTAGAGATATCCGTTAGATCCTTTATTCTTACGTTATTCACGATACATCCTTTATCATTTCTCTTTTTCGTCAGTATCTATACTTATCTTTCGAGTATTAAGGCATAATCAATGAGTGATATGTAAATATCTGCTCGTTGTTTTTTTTTTTTTTTTTTTTTTACTTTCTCGTTGCCATGCGTCCGGTCACCATGCAACAAGAATCCAGATACGATTTTTTTTTTTTTTATACCAGAACCTTCTTTTCTTTATTTTCTTTTAAATTTCTTTCCGGTTCTTTCCGTTACGTTGAATTTACGATTTACGATTTGCAATAAATGAAATGATAATTTACCAAGGTTTAATATAAACTTGATAATCATAAAAATTCTTTCTCACCGTGTTAAGAACTCTTTTTGATAGATTCTTTTACCAGAAGATTGAGCGTGGGAGGGGGGAGGGCGGTAAAAGTGAAGAGAGAGAGAGAGAGAGAGAGAGGGGGGGGGATGGCAAAAAAAAAAGAAAGAACAAAATCTCAGAAAGGCAGAAAAGGTAAGAGGAAAAGGATTACGAAAGAAATAAGAGAACGAAACGAAGTGGGGTAGGAAAACGAGTCGACAAGCGGAACTAGCGAGCGACCGAAACTTTAAACCTTCCCATGGAATGCTCCCTTTTGACTGACAAAAGAATTTCTATCTTTCTCTTTCGTGTTAGGGTGTGTGCGTGGTGTGTACGTATGTATGTATGTGTGTGTGAGTAATAGGAAACCTTCTTTCTATCTCTAAAGAACACCGCCAATTTCGTCTTCTTATTGTACTTTTTTTCGTGTAAAGCAAGAACTTTCGAACGATGGGAAGAGTTACGAGAATCAGAGAACATAAAGTCCTCTTCTTTTACTTGCATTCTCACTCTATAAACCACAAAACTCTTACGAAAAGACCGAATTCAATCGCACTTTTGCACTTTTCGATGTAACACACAGATGCTTTACGTTTCTCTTTTTCTCTTTTTCTTTTTTTTTCATTTTTTTTTCTTTTTTCCTTTTTTTTTCACCCCCTTTAACGAATAAATGAGTTAAGTCTCATCGAACTTAAGAAAGATAAGAATAATAATTACGAGAGCGTACAATAAATAATTATCGTAGTATATACGATACGCTGAATTATCTTTATCTTCGATAAAACGAATTGAATTTGTGAGAATGCATCTATCTGATTTCACTGTATCCATTTTAATTTGATTTCATTGAGAGTACCGAGAGTCCACCGAGATCCAAGCCTGACCGGGGACATTGTCTAATGAAATATCCTTGTATTGAGAATTCTTGTCACGCGGTAAAGGCCGGACCCGGAGGAAACAATAACCCTGCTCCTACGTGATGTACCTTCCAAGGAAGGGAGAGTATGGTTATATAATAAATACGTCCTGTCGTCTGTCTCTTTTCCCTGTTGTGAGTTCGCGGCCGGCTATCTCCATTCCTTCCTATAGGATAGTAAAAACGATGAGAAGGTGAAGAAAGGAAGATAGAGAAAGAATATGAAAGAGAGAAAGAGATAGATAGATAGATAGATAGAGAAAGAGAGAGAGAGAGAGAGAGAGAAGAGGAACGCGTTCGTTGGTCGAACAGAAGAGAAACGATTTCTCTTCGGTGGTACCAAGCTGGTCCGGACCGAGGATTTCCGGGAGCGATATTATTTCCGCATGTCGTCTGGCTGATGGACCTATCCTTCCTTCCTTCCTTCCTTCCTTCCTTCCTTCCTTCCTTTCTCTCTCTTTCTCTCCTTCTCTTTTTGTCTCTTTCTCTTTTTCTTTTCTTTTCCCTTCACTATTCTATGCTCGTTCGCTACTGTATCCTATCTTTACGGTAGAACCCGGAGAAAGCGCAGACAAATGCAAGGGAGACGTTCGAAACGACGAAGCGTCGGAGCTAATGGCACGATTTCAACGATCTTCCTTTGGATCTCCGTGGCATTGGTAAAAGTATTTCACCTTCTCGTAAAGGGGCCATCTTTGCATCTTCTTTTTCAACTTATGGCGCGAGAAGCTATAAGAGAGAAAGAGGAGACTTTTCTCTCTCCCTCTCCTTCTCTCTCTCTCTCTCTCTCTCTCTCTCTCTCTCTCTCTCCTTAGATTCCTTCTTTGATTGCATTCGCATTCCGTGAATAAAGTTTATTCGTTGCAATACGATGCAATACGATGGAAATGCAAAGGAAAGACGTTGCATTTCTTCCACGAGTAAAAGAGAAAGGGAGGGAGAGAGAGAGAGAGAGAGAGAGAGAGAGAAAGAGAGGAGGAGGAGAATTAACGATAATTCGTGTTCAAAGACGTACTTCCACATCGGCATGAACCAAACCTGCTGTCTTCGGTGATGTTACTCTTGTCACAAGTAGAACTGCTATATATACAACTATCTTGGAAATTGACATCCGTAGTATTTACCTTTTAGTTCTCCCCATTCGCTTCACGCCTTTAACCGCTTTGTGGATCCTTCAGTCGATCGCGTCATCGTAGTGGAAACTGCTTTTGCCATCCATGTACATGAGCTCAAGAGATCGAAAGACGAAGGCACACTTTGGAGGGAGAATAATGTGAGCTTCGACAAGGACAGGAAGCTTCCAAGCTACTACGTTCAAGCATAGAGAAGACGATAGAGCAAAGACTATACTCTCAACCCCTTCGGGAAAAGCTTCTTCCCCTTACCCTTACTACATAACTCTTGCCCTTTTCGAAGTAATCGTACCAACCGTTTATGCAAACCATTTCCTTTTCTCCTTCGCCAACCATATTTTGCGAAAAAATAAAAAAGAAAATTCCAATGGCTATTTCAACGTATTACCATAAAAGTATTATTTTTATAGTTTATGATAGAGATATCAGTCGTTCTAATAAGAGAGAGAGAGAGAGAAATAAGATAATGTAAAATAAAATAAAGAAAAAAAATAACTATAGAAAACGAGAATGCTTTCACGATAACCATCGATTTCGATGAAGTTCTCTATCTCTCTATTCGTTCCTCGATCTGTTCGATAGAATGGCAAAGAGGAATTCGTATGTCGTATTGAACGAGAAGAGAACCCAGTGAAATTGGAGTTGAAGTGTCCTCACAGAACCGGACAGATCCGTCAAGGACACAGCTGGTTCGAGAGAACTTTTCTGAATGAAAACAAAAGCGAAGATCGCGAGAGAGTACCTGGGGTGGAAGAACTTCGAGATCTCTGGCGGCCTACTTACGAATATATATATGTATATTCCATTTTCTTGTGTTTCTTTTCACGTACAATTTTACATTCGTTCGGAGTTTAAAACTGTATTATAAAAAAGAAAGATGGGGAAAAAAGAAAAAACTGATACGATACAATACGATTTTATACGCTTTCGAATGTCGAAAAAAATGGCGAGAGATATTTCTGATTAATAGTAATAACTAAAGGATAAAGATTTGATCAAGGCATTGATCCAATAATTTCATAGGTTACGTAAAAGGTACGGAAAGAGGAAGTACAGATAGATAGACGTATAAAATATTAGGCTAGAACAATGTCGTAGACCACACAGGGAGCACGGATGGCGTAGCAGAAGGCTGTCTTATTTGATCTGGCATGAGTCCAACTCTCGTAAATCCGAAATTACACGAAGAAAATCCAGATTTCTATCCATTTTGGTGGGAAGCTTAAAATTAGCTTTTTCTTTTTCTTTTTTTTCTTTTTTTTTTTTTTTTTCAAAAATAAAACGTCTCAAATTTTGACACGAAAGTAGGATCGATTTCGATTGAATATCTTTAACTTCTTCTTCGATGTTAAAATCTAAATTAATTTCATGGATAAAAAATAAGTTTTATTTAATGCAATAAACGCATATATAATATAACAGTCACGTGACTGTTGAAAAAAGGAAAGATGATGAAAGATGATCTTAAGATCTTAATCGCAAAAAAAAAAAAAAGATAAAAAAAGAAGAAGAAATGAAATAACTATCTTGACATCGTGAGATTTTGTTGATGATAAAATCGAAGAAGCTAGAAAGTGTGAATATAGACATAGACAGGTGTCAAGACTAAGAAATGTTTCGGCTTATGCTCGGTCACTGCGATGGATCGAACAAGAGAAGTCGGTCTCGAGAGAGAGAGAGAGAGAGAGAGAGAGGAGGAGAGAGAGAGAGCGTACTTTACTTCAACGTGAGAGGACGCGTCTTGCGTCATAAAGTAAAGCCTTTCTGTTTGGCGAAAGAGAAGAGGGAGGATATCGTAAATGGTGGTTTAGCAGATAGCAGAACGAACATTTTACCTTACGTGAGATACATCAAGCTTCGCATTTTCAAGTCCGCCTTCGGATATTTGAAGAGAATCCGAAATCTCTCGAAGCAAAACTTTCGAGTAAAGGACAAGGGGAGGAGGGGGACCGGCGGGCGGGCAGTGTAAAGGACGTTGAAAAGAGAAGAAACATAGGAAAAACGAGAGAGAGAGAGAGAGAGAGAGGGGGGAGGGATAGAAGAAGAAAATAGACAAGGGAGAAGAGAGAAGAGAAGGCCGATAATTCGACCGAGAGAACGGACGATACGCATATATCTTTCGCGAATATCTACTCGATGCAAAGTCGGTGGCAGGAGTGGAAGACTTAAGCTTCGATAGCTCTCCTTCGTAGCCATCCCACCAATATTCTACGTGGAGTCGTTCCAGCTGCTACTGTTCCACGTACCTACAATATCCTCCTATTCTTGGATTCGATATTACAATGGGTGCAAGAGGGCGTTCCATTTCCGGCCATCTCAGAATCCCTCTCGCCCATTCTCCAGGCCACCACCACCAAACCGTCGTCTCTTGCCACGCTTTTTCGCTTTCTCGCTCTTTTCCACCTTACCCCGTACAAGAGATACCGCGCACTTTCCTCTATAAATAGCATTAACCGAGACACTCGAACCAAGTTCTGTGCGAGGTCGCGATTATTTCGTTCGTTTTTATGTCCCTTTGGATTTTCCTGCCCTTTCTTTTTATCTTTTATCTCTCTCTCTCTCTCTCTCTCTTTCTCTTTATCTTTTTCTTTCTTTCTCTCTTTCTTTTCGAGGTAAAAGGATGAAAAAAGGATTAAAAAAAGATTGAAAAAAAGGAATACAGTGTGATGCTAGGAACGAGATAATTAACTGTCCATACCGGCTGCTCTTCCCGGAGATGCTAAATCTTTCGCATCCGAGATTCAACGAGGCACGGTCTAGTTCGTAAATCCTCCCGATTGGTTTTAACCAGGAATGCAGTGTGCGCTCGATATGCAGATTTCGTTTAACCTCTCGGCGGCGCATGAATTATGCGCAAGGACGGGGAAGGTTTCGTCGCCGCGGTGTACTCGTGAAAGATCTACGAGTATTATAAATGCTCCACCCCCACCCCCGAAATTTACTTTCTAACCCCCCGTACGCCAGAAGAAAGAATAAGTAATATGAAAAGGAAAAAAGAATAAATAAAAAAATAAATAAATAAACAAACAAATAAAATAAAGGAATAAAGCCGTTTTCTAGCTATATTAAATGGTGCACGCGCATTGTCGTTTCTGTCGCGCCATAAGTAATTGATATTTCGTTAGAAAGGTAGCCGAAGTATCACTGGTATGATAAATGGCATTGGCCATCGAGCGGGAGCCGAATTCTGAGAAACAATAGCGATGTATATCTCCGGTGGATTCTAAATTGCACCGTCATGCATCCATAATTGAGAGCACTTCGCTTGATATATATCTCGCTCGGTTAACCGGCAAGGCGGTAGCGAGCGAACCCCTCGACCTTGCCGTGCTTGACAACTTCGATTTCGGCTTCTAACCCATAAATTCTCTCTGATAACGTCGCTTCTCCTGTGCTAACCGCGATACGACATCGCGTATCGGAACGTGGAGTCGGAAAAAGGACAAGCAGAAGTAACAAGATCCTACCTCAGATCTTCTCTCATCGGGAAAAGGACTATTCTTTTTTTTTTTTTTTCATTTTTGTCATTCTTTTTTATTTTTCTATTTCCTTTTATTCCTTTTTTCCTGAAGGATCTATCCGAAATGTAATTGTTAGTTTTCCCATTTCTCTCATTAGTACGATCGATTATACGTTTCAAGGAGTTAAGTAAGCGAAATGATCGGAGAACACATATTCAAATTTCTGTAGGAATATTAGCATAACGACAAACGTCTCTTTCTCTCTCTCTCTCTCTCTCTCTCTCTCTCAGTCTCTCATAAGGTAATTACCTTACGTGCGAGTTATGGCCATACGATACGCCTTGTCGACGAATGTATGCACGAGGTCGCACGATGTACATACCTGCCCTTCGTGTTAACGGCTATCGATCATCGATCCCATGCTATTAAGTGATCGATCAATGCGAAACGGCTACGAGAAGAGGAAAAGCTCAACGCTCAACATATCTACAACGATCCTTCGAACGCCGTTGAGCGTCTTCCTCCATCCTACATCCTGCATATATCGAACAACATCGTTGACAGGACTTCCTCGTCTTTCGTCTTAATCCGTTCCCCGTGCGAACGAGGGTAAGACACGCTTATACATCCCTTTAAACCGTATTCAAGGCGTCTAGGTGATCGTGAAACTCCTGGAATTATTGTGCCGAGTTAATTCCAACGCTTCTCCGGCGGGTGGTCGCAACCAGGGATGAGTGACAGAGAGAAAGAGAGAAAGAGAGAAAGAGAGAAAGAGAGAGAGAGAGAGAGAGAGAAAGGATAGACACTCGAATAATGAAATCAGTGAAGTACGGTAATGTCTTGATTAATGCTTTCATTGTTATTTTTTAGTTCCTTTCTTTCTCTTTCATTTATTGTTTTTTTCTTTTAACTCCATCTTTTTTAATTCAGATAGAATCTTACAGTTTTATCGCAAAAATGGAGATAGACTATCAAAAAATATTCTCCGATAATTAATACGATTTAAGTTCGTTATTATTCAATTTATAAATCGAAATATATACTAATTTTATATATAAAATCGAAAGAAAAGGTATACTATGATATTTGACTATAAGATTTAAAACAATGAAATAATAATGAAACGATACTTTATTATTGATAATTCGAAAGGAACAAATGTATACTAGTTGCTGTTTGAAAAATGAAAATATTAAGAAATAGAGACTTCGATCAATTAATCGTCAATTAATTGATTATTTGACAATTTCGTCGATTTCAAAAATAATCATTAATCGTAAAACAATAAAAAAACTAAAATGCACGTCGAGTTTTAATGGGTATTTTGTAGGGATTGAAAGAGAAAATTTAATAAAAAAAAAAAAGAAAAAAAGAATTATTATATAACAAAAGTTAGAGAAAAGGGAATTAATGGGAAAAAGTTGGAAATTTCATTATTTTGTAATAGTTAAGAAAAAAAAACAAAAACAAGATAAATTTATAATCTATTTCACATTGAACATTTATTATCAATTTAAATTAACAAATTTCAAATTACTATAGAGATAGGACAGGACAGAAGTTAGTTTGGAATAAAGAAGAAGTGGAAAACGGTAAGCGAAGCGACGAGTGACTGGTAGTAAATCTCGAGAGGGTCGGTAACGTTGCGAGAGAAGAGAACCGAGTAAAAGAGGGATGTTCGCGATGGTAAAAGAAAGGAGATAGAACGTTGAGGGGAGGAGAAAGTTCAGGAATGGGTAAGAGGTAAAACGCGATAGGTTGCGGTTCGACCTGAAAATCGGGACGTGCGACCGAAAGGAGAACCTTGAAACAAAAGGAGGCTCCTTTAAGTCGCATATAAAAGCCGAAGAAGATTCAGAGCCCATCCCTCTTCCTACATGTTTAACGTCCGGACGTTTTACGATTTCTTTTCTTTCTACCATCTTTTTCTCCTTGAAATCGTAACCCGAAAAAGAGACAAAACAAGTTTATAACGTCTCTCAATTTGTTGGTAAATTCGATTTTCTTCGAGAGATTCTATTGAATATATCTATATCTATATACATCTATATTTATATATAGATATATATGTATATATACAGACTGATCGATATTCAAATTTAGCAGACAGTTGATCGAATTTAAAGTTTGCATAGAAAATAATCACATTAACAATTACATCTACGTGAAATATTTCGAAAATAAGAAAATAAATCTTATTCGTTCGAAGTTATAAAGAAAGAAATGAAGGACAAATTCGTTGTCGATTCTTTATTGAATACTTTTATTTTCTTTTTTTTTTTACTTCCGATGAAATTTGAAAAAATCAATAATATTTCATCGATACTTGTTACAAACGGAAACGATGAGAGTTGACCCGCAAAATCGACGAAACGCGACAGACACCAAACGCGACGTTGTTCATTCGATTTCAGAAAAATGTCGATAAATGTTCACAGTTTTGTTCATTTGTTGATTTGCAATTTTTATCAATGCCGAGTTTCATATCGTGCTTTACGCTTCGACGCTGAAGAAAATGAAAATTAAAACGAGGAAAGTTAAATGGTTGTAATTCCAAAGCGAACGTGTATCGAATGTATTTCAGAGATGCATCGTTTAAATTCCATTCAATAATGGAAATCGTCGAAATATCGTTTTACGTTGAACTTGAAGTGATATTTGTCGAAAATAGAGAGTTATCGATCTTCCGGAATATATCACGCTTTGAGTAGATATTAATTTAATCGGTGACAAAGTACGATAAGAAAGAGAATGAGAAAAAGAGAAAGAGAAAAAGAGAGAGAGAGAGAGAGAGAGAGAGAGAGAGAAAGAAAGAGAGAAAGGATGAGAGGGGGATAAAATCTATCTTTATACATTTTCTTACGTTCCAAAGAAAGTTCTCACGTACGTACGAAAGATGCAAGAAACTAACGCCACACCAAAGGTATTTACTAACTTTTGATGAAATACACTTTAACTCTTTGCTTTTAATGAACATCCCAAGCAAGTGTGCTTTAATTACACGGGACGCCAACTCGCTCTTTCTGCGAGCCTAAAAGTTTTAATGACAGGAAAAAAGTTCTAGCGACGGCAAAGATTATAGACTATTTACGTGAAAGTTCAAAAGCATAATACCGCGAATCTCATATCTTCTATACTTTCCGATTAATATTTTGATGCCGTGATAGTATATACCGTTAAAGGAACGGTATAATGGAAAACGAGATAGGAACTTACTCGGGCTATTTCCGTAAGTATAACGAGGTATTTAATGAGATTATTTATTATCGCGAATGAAAATCTTCATAAATCCTTGATACGGAAGGAAGAAACATTGGAGACAGAACATTTCGGTGATCCGTACTAGAGGATAGGGGAGGAGGAAGAAAGAAGAAAAAAAAAATAAAGCTCTCATGTCGGGAGCTTGTTGGTGGACGGACAACGTTAATTAATTTTCCGCAGGTTGCCCCGGCCAGGAATATTTAGAGTAGTTCACACTTTTTTTCCCTTTGACACGAAATTAAAATGATTTTTCGTAAATGTACGAAAGATGAGAAAGAAGAGAGAAACTCTACGAGGAGAGATCTGTCGTGAAGCATTAAAAAAAAAAAAAAAAAGAAAGAAAAGAAAAAAAAACAATCCTATCGATTGGTATATCGCGATGTTCTTTGCAAGAATGCAATAATGATTTCTCGTTGAAATTCGTCGAATAACTTCTTAAGTATACATATTATCGTTCGTAATGTATTTTTCTAAGATACGGCGAATGAATTAAAAAGAAGAAATCAGTTTGATTCGAGAAGACATTTTGTCGGATTTCCTCGAGTGACATCTAATCTACAGAAATAATACGAGCAATATGAGTTACCGTTTCGATCGAGACGAATGATAGTACCATGAGTATAAACAGATATCAAAGCTGACGGAAGCGATGTGCGTTCACACCAAAAGGGAGTGGTAATTCATTGAAATTACCTGTTTCAAGAGCACTACTCTCTTGTCTCGCTACGTTAAACCGTAGAACGTAACAATAGTAAGGAATGTATAATGGAAGGAAACAGTGCCTCAAGATGCTCTAAGCTTACAGTACTAGCTTCGAGTAGATTTTAACTTGACGAAACGTCTTCGTAAAGGAGACGATACTCGACTAGCTCTCGACTAGTCCTGCCTGTCTCTTTTGCCACTTAATCTCTCATTGAAATTAACAAATGATCCGAACGACGAAACGTAACGATATCATTATTCGCCTAAAGCATTTCTATTCTCTCCGTAAAATTATTCCTTCAATTAAATAGAATTTCACGTTATTTCATGTTTAAGTTCGTTCGGGTTTTACGCTCGAACGAATGACACGAACGAAAGTAGAGAACTAAGGTAAGGAAAAATATATCCGGTAAGTTTCAGCTTGGGTTATCGGCGATAGCCATCTTTCGAGGTGTGGGAAAGAGGCAGGGGGAGGGCCGAACGGGAAAGCCAACTCTAAAAGTTCCTTGTTCCGTAGACCGCCAACGTACCTCAAGAAATCCCACGTGTTTTCTCTCAACGCGTCGGCTTTTATCCTTACGGACGAGCTCTTTTTCTTCTACCCTTTACCTACACCCTTTCACCTCTTCTTCCTTCTCATCCTTCTTCTATTCCTACTCCCACTTTTACTACTACTCCTACTTCCACTCCTACTTCTCCTTTCCCTTTTTCTATCTTCTTTCTCGCCCCCCCCTCTCTCCTTCCATTTCTTCTCACATCCCTCCATCTTTTACCCCTTTCTCTTCTATCTTCTCTTTCCTCTCTTTTTTTTCCATATCTTTTCCTTTTTGCTGCCACTGCCGTGCGGCGTATACTACCTTTTTTCTCGGGCTTCGTAGACTTTATGGATCTTCTGTGTCAAAGATTCCAGAGAATTGTCAAAGTTTCATCGCGAAGAGGAAATATCATGTAGACCGCGCACGACGTTTTCTCCGAGGAGTGATTGTTCCGTCGCCTTCTGATTCGTGCTCTCTTAAAGATACGCTTCTCGTCTCTACATTCTGTTTCTTCCTTTCTTTCTTTCTTTCTTTCTTTCTTTCTTTCTTTCTTTCTTTCTTCCTTTTTTTATCCCCCTTTGTTCTTTTCTTTTTGTTTCCTTTTCTTTTCTACCGTCCTTTACCTTCGAGAATTCCGCCATATCACAGTGAACCTTGATCTTGTTTATCTTCTTTCTTTTGTTATCTTTGTGTTTGCCGTTTTAAAGTATACATCGATGTACTATACATTACGAGGTTTACGGGCCCTTTATTTTTTTTTCGCTATCGTACGTACGATCTATGATTTGATTTCTGTCATGTATTTTAGCCGAAAGATATTTTTTATGAAATTCTCTATTAACAACGTCCATGCCTTACAGCGTTGATATACACAAATATCATATTATATTTCATCTGATGCCTTCCGGCCGTATGAGGGGAAAAATAGTGATCTCTACAATGAAAAATTTTTATCGGGAAAACAAACGTCGATACAGGTATACGCGTAATAGTGTATTTTTCTCTGGTTTTTTTTTTTTTTTTTTTTTTTTTTTTTTTTATTATTATTATTTTATTTTTCACTTTTTCCTTTTTTTTATTTTTTTCTTTTTTTCGTTTTCTAATATTTTTCCACCGTACAAATTAAATTCAGACGGATTTGATATTTATTGTAACACCGTTACGTTAAAAGCTTTGACACAAATAGTCAATCTAATTTCATTTACGTTATCTTATATATACATAGTCGTATTTTATAAAGCCTTTAGACTAGAAAGAGAATCTCAAAGAACGATATCCCTTTAAACTAAAATTATCCCTTTAAACTAAAAAGATCTTTGCGCCGCGTAATGGGAAATTCTTGTAACGTTCATTTCGTGCACTCCGAGGGATCCGCGGACAGAGGCATTGAGAATATTTCGCAGGTGCTTAAAGACGGCTAAAAGAAAAGCGTATTCATCGTGAAAGGAAAATTCGCGCGGAGAAGCGCAAGTATATTCAATGACCATCTTGATCAAGAGGAATGGCACCTTTCTAAAAGTGGAGAGGCTAAAGCGCATTAGCATAACTCTGCATTGAACGAACTAAGACAAACCTTGCCCCGTACAAAAGTCAAACGAATATTGTACCGAACGACTACTAAGAGAAAGCATCGTCTTTCGAGCATTCTCTCTTTCTCTCTCTCTCTCTCTCTCTCTCTCTCTCTCTCCGTCTGCCTGTCTTTATCTGCTGTCTCTCTTCCTTTTTCAATTTTTGTTCTCTCTTTCTTTCTCTTTTCTCTTGAAACGTCTTCCGTTGAAGCGCGAAGATAGAAGAAATCATTACGTCGATGCCGAGCGAAGGAAACCTCGCGAGTTTCCGCCTTGGACTATTATACTTAACTGACGAAAGAAAGCAAAGGAAAAGCAGAGAGAAAGTTTCCACTGAGACGGCGAAGGCTTCCGAAGGAGCCAGCGGAAGTTTCAACGAATACTCTCAATTTTAATAACTGCTTTACTCAAAGGGCCTCGGGAACGGTAGCGTGTCTGAAACTACGGAAAGTTACAGGTCGTACTCTCGTAGCATTCGCGCGAGAACAGTCTTTCCTCTTCTCTTCGTTTTAGAACTCGTTATTTCCAATGACGTCCTTTCTCGTTCACGTTCGCGACACCATCGTTGTTGCCGTTGTCATCGTAAGAGGACCGTAACCAAAGGGTTTCGTAGGAAGTAGCAAACGACTTTATTGGGCGAGTCCGAGAACGTTGCCTCGTTCTACCTTACTTTATCCAATCCTTTATCATGGCTAAGCGAGCTCGTAGTACACGAGTTTCGCACGAGTTACCCGTGAAGGAAAGGAAAAGGGGGAAAAAAAAGAAAAAAAAAGAGGAGAAAAAAGCGGAAAAGAGAAAAGAAACGCCATGGTTCGGTACAGAACGCTACGAAAGGATACGGTGATTGTATTCTCCTTTAATTAACGTAGCCCTTCTTCATCAATGGAACCCATCGAAAGGGTTTTGCACGATGCAACACGAGGTCCAGGATAAAGTCGCAAAGGTGTCTCAGAAACCTCTGGGAAATTTATCGAGAACGTTAACTATAGGACATACCAACCAAGAAGTATATAATGGTCTCGGTTTGAAACTTTACTACCTTACCTAGTGCGTTGTTTATCACTATGTACAACAAAAAGCGATGATAGAGATTTGTTTCCTTTTTATTATCTCTTTTCTTATCCATAGCTTTCCATTCGAAATTTCAACGTGCATTTCAACGTAATATATATATATATATATATATATATATATATATATATTTACTTTCATAAAATACATTACGATTTGATAATTAATCCTTTCAAATCTTCAGAATCTTTTTTCTCGAGACAGGTAAAATTATTTTTCAAAGAGTAATTGATTCGCGCGAAGAAACAAGGCGCTTTCTAAAACTCGTTTAAATGAGAAAAAATATGACGTTGTATTTTTTAAGGTAAACAGGGATTGTATCGGTCTTTTAATTAGAAGGACTTCTCTCTTCATTAGATGTAACACGGAGACACAGAGAATTTTAATCATCGTACACGTAATGAACGGTTCGAGGACATACTAAAATACATTTTGCTCGAAAATAATGAATCGAAAGAAGATTAAAGAACATAAATTCAAAGGACGTAACGACGGAAAAAGAAAATCTGGTTAAACGATAAATACACATACGTAATCGACATTTATTATTACACGTTCTTTGCCAACGGCGATACTTTGTAATTTTACCTTACGTTATTGAAAAGATTTAATTTAATATATTTTTTTTTTTTTTCTTTAATAAAAATTAAATTATCGTAAAGGAAGACAAAAGTGACATTTCTAAAGGATTTGATGAATGTACATACATACCTCCGGCACTATGAATAATCAATAAACGTTAGTAAGTGTCTAGGGGAGCATATAAATCCATGAACCATAATGGTTTTTCGATAAACCTTCCCGTGGGTTCCTCAGAGGCTCGTAAATCGTGATACTACGCACGATCGGATGCTCTCTGCACGAAAAAATAAATAGGAATACGTATTTACTTTTTTATTTTCAAAAGAACCGTGGAAGAGACGTTCAAACACGAGGGCCAGACTTTCATCGTACACCAAGATTATCGCGAATCGAACGGGAAGAAAGATTAACGCTTGGTCGTCGATTAGCCAAACGTTAGTTTCGTGTTCGCGATTTGCAAGAGTCGATAAAAGAAGATACATCTTCGAGGTAGCTCCGACTCGTAAAGTTTCGAGCCTCGAGCAAGGCACGTGTTCCCTACGCTTTTCTCTCTCTCTCTCTCTCTCTCTTTTTCTCTCTCTTTTTCTCTTTCTCTTTTTCTCATCCTCTTATCTCCCACGAATCTCTCATTAACGAGCTTTATTTCATCGAGAAGTAAACCCGTTAAATATTACACCATACTAATTGCACTTGTACGGCAGTTCGGGCGTCGTTTACAAAGCTAATTGCTATTAAATTATTCGATGAATGTTGCGTGATAAGCTAACAATAAGTATTTTAAGTAGCACGGGTAGAATACGGACGCGTCTATACGTTTAAAAGCGTCATTAAACATTTTACCGCGTTGATAGCGGCTTTTTCGATGGATTCACGATCCTTTTATAACATTTCATGACTTACGAAAGTTACGATTAAGTCTGTCGAGGACGTCCGTGTTCTCTCTACGCCACGGGAAATACTCTTAAAACGATTCCGTGCGAACGATCGTGCTTCACGATCACACTTCACGATCCAATAAACGATTTATGGTTTATAGGTAAGAATACTTTTTATCTATGGAATCACTCTTATATCAACCCCGATATATCCGTACTATAACTATCGGAGAAAATAATTCAAGTCGCTAACAGAGAAATGGAAAATTTTTTTCACTGGATATTTCGCTTAGCTCGTTTGTCCATTACGTTGGACTAGTCTTGGAGAGTCTTTCATTTCGCATTTCACGTTTTCCCTTGTACGAGGGAATTCATTTCGCCACATAAGGGTAGACTAGAATATTTATAAAGGGTAGCAGGTAGAGAAAGAGAGAGAGAGAGAGAGAGAGAGAGAGAGAGAGAGAGGGTGTTAGAGAGGAAGGAGAAGGGCATTCATATAAATCTTACAAGGTTTGAATATTCAAAGGGAAAGACTAACGGTGAAAGAAAAATTTATCAGTTTCAAGGATCGGAAATACGACGTAAATTGTTCAAAAGAAAGGACTCCGGTGAATGTATCGGAGTACTTCTCGAAGGGGTTGGCAAAGACGATACGTATTCCCTCTGCTTCTCATTAACAACCCTTATTTCATTAAGTTCCCTCCTTCCATTCCTTCCGTCCAACCCTGCTCTGCGTTCTTCTTCGTGCCTTCTTCCTTTTCGTTTTCCGGCCCGGTCCGGGCTAACTTTACCTGCTCCCTTTCTCTTTCTTTCTTTCTCTCTCTCACACTCTCTTTCTTTCTCTCGCTCTCTCTTTCTCTACCAACTCGTTTCCTCACTTTTCTACCCAAGACATCTTGTATTTTAACGGAGGTAGAAGCGCCTGATTTATTTCCTGTCGGCGGCGAAGTAATTTCGTCCGTTTGTCTCGCTAATTATTCGACGCTACCGCGACTACGTAAATAAGATCGACCGTCGTCGTCGTCATCGTCGTCGTCGTCGTCGTCGTCGTCGTCGTCGTCTTCGTCGTCTTCGTTGTCGTCGTCGAAGAGAAATAGCCGACGATTTTACCATAGAAAATTCGTTCTCCTTCGTTGATAATCATTCCATCTTGCATTACTCCTCGATTTTTCGATGGAAATGCAATCGCTAAGAATTATTCGAACGATATTTCAACTTACTCGATGCGTATCCGTTCCCATCGTTTCGAGAAACTTTATAGATCGTTCCGTCTAACGAAGCGAAAGCGAGCAAGTAATAAAGGTCGAGCTTATGTCAGACAGTCTTCCAATTCAGTTCTCTTCAGTACCGTGATCTACATAACGTTTACTCAGTTATTTTTCGCACATTTTCGAGCATACTCTTTAAAGTTATCCATCCGTGAGTACGAATGGCTGCTCTCGGCCCTATTCACAGCCTTCCAGCCTCTTGAACTTGGCCGAAACCCCTTAGCTGATACGTTTGTTGAAATGAAAAATGATCGTTTCGTCCAGTCACTCTTCCACGTCGCGAGGACGAGCTTCCCATTCGATTCTCCTACCTCTTTCGACAGTTCGATTCGACCTTACCGATGACGAAGAAAGAACGAACGAAAGAGAGAGAGAGAGAGAGAGAGAGAGAGAGAGAGAGAGAGAAAGAGAGAGAAATAGAAAGCATAGCACCGATAAAGATTCAACATCAATTCCCAAGTTGTTATCGTTCTTATCGGCCTCCTTCGCGCTTCAAGACTTCTTTAAGTTCCTCATTCTTTCTCGTCGCCCTTCCTTTTTGATCTTTTTACCTTTAAGACTCCCTTGCTCTTCGCGATCTTGTCTCGATGTTACTTTACGAACTCCTTTCCTCTTATCCAATGCGTATGTCAGCTGAATGGAGATAATCGATCAAGAAAGAAAATTTGCACGAAAGTAAAATTACGAGACATTTATTTAAAACCCTCTAATGTTCCTATATTCGTGTCCTTAAACGTTTACTCCGATTGAACGAACAATTACATCTCGTAACACGAGAAATTCATTTCCCAAGGTAACAAACGCAATTAAATTTTTGTCTTACCAATCGAGATACGTCGATCAGTCGATGGATGGAAATTAATCTATTAACGTATTTCGAATTTCTTTGATACAACGAAGTCTTTAGAATATTCACGAGATCGACTTTGGTTAATTTCACCTGTCTTTCATCTTTTCGTTTTCTCGTACCATTATCTCTCACTTAACGAATGCAAGCCCGTACCTTTGCACTATCGCAAAGCTAAAGGAACAAAACGTCCTTTTCGTTCTTTCTAATTGAAGCGTATTCGTTTTCCCGCGTGAAATTAGCCGACGCGACGGGGGAATTAAGATAGCACAACTGAAAAGAAAAGACGGAAGGAAGTAGAAGGAAGGAAGGAAGGAAGGAAGAAAGAAAGGAATAAAGAAACAAAGAAAGAAAGAAAGGAAAGGTGGAAATCGGAAAAGGAATGAAAGAAGTTAAGGGAAAAAAAAAGAAACGAAAAAAAAAAAGAAAAAGAAAAATAAAGGAAAGAAGGAGAAAAAAATCAAGCCGGTTCCGAATAATAGTCGTTACCTTCCAAAGTATTTGTGAAGAGCGAGGTATGTGTATTGTAAAAATAACAGGCATTTAATTAACCGCGTAATTGGTTAAAGAACTTCAATGTACTTCGTAGAGAATCGTAACGCATAGTACTTACGTTCCATTTTAAACGAATTCAATTATGTTTAAGAATCGACTATCCCGGTTATGTCTATTGCCCATTGGAGAACGTTCGTACGAGGGATTCTTTAAATACCAAATGTGAACTTTTAACGTTATAAAAATCGTTCGTATCGAAATAATTTTTCCATTCAATTCTCAATGGCATTATGGAAACGAGTCAGAATCATCAAGTTCCACGATGGAAATTGTAGATTCCGATTATTTTCCCTTTTCGTGGTTTTGGTCAAGTCGATTAAATATCATTGTGCATTCGGCGCAATAACTTCATTTGCACCGACGTTTATTTTCGCTTCTATGTATTTATTAGAGCGCGTAATAGTATTTATTATTTTATTAATGACATTAACGGCCCGGCTATTTCTCGATAGCGTTCGAAAACGAGGAAACGGGGAATCGTGAGAACGAGAGAACTATATATATATATGTATATATATATATATATATATATATATATATATATATATGTATATATATACACATCTTTATTATATATGGATTTGGTTCTACCGTTTTGTCGTCCATGGTGGTCGCGCTTGATAAACGACTTGAACGAGACTCGTAAACAAACATGAAAGACGATATTACGAACGATGGGTTATATCCAAAGATCGTTTGCGTTACGAAAAACATTACGATCGTACAAATTTTTTAAAAGAAAACAAAAAAAGAACAGAAAGGCCCGCGAGCAAGAGAGTTAAGGCAACGAATTTGGATTCGGTACTTCCGTAAAGCGATAAAAGGAATATGCACGCTCAGGCTCATAAAAGCTAGATTATGGCCTTTTTTATGAGATACCGTCCTTCGGAATTTCTATCGTGGAAGAACGGATGCTTTTACTCGTGATAAACGCAGGAACGATATAAAATTGTCACAAGTACCTTTAATTAAAAGGCATGCATTTTGTAATTACCTTATAATCGATTTCGATCAGAGTATAATACGATATCGAAAAGTGATAACGATCGTTTAACGAAAATGTTATTCAATCGAAGAACAATTTAAACAGCTTAAAATAGTTCGATAAATGTTATTGAAAAATTGAATAAATTAATTTCGATGTTCGATCATAAAAAGTTCTACTTCATTAACACGTCGACGTGGATTCTTATTGAACTTGTTGAAAAAATTATTCTAAGGAAGATGTCCCATTGGGAAGACGAAAATTGGCAGACCTATAAAAGTAGGTATGTACGTAATTAGTACGATACGACGGAACATCGCAAGAAGTTGTGCGCGAAAAGTTATAAGAAAAAAAAGATTCGTTCTTTCTCGCTAAGAATATCGCATATTTCGAGGAACCCGGTGGGGCGGGGGCGGGGGTGGGGACACTTTTGAGTTCGCAGCTCTCTTTCTCACTTATCTCTAGGTTGGTATGCCTTCGAATAACATGGTAGCTGCGTCTCGGAATGTTAAAGTAGTCGAACGCAGCTGCGTTCAGACTTTCTCATTGGCGCACGTTCTAACGTTGTGATATTCTAAAAGGAAGTTCGTCGGAGCCAATGTCATTTTACATTTTCTCTCTTTGTCGAAGTTAAACGGGAATCGGTGAAACGAAGCGACGACGATAGTAGAGAATCGTTAAAGACTTTGCCTTTTACCTTTACCTAACCTTCTCTCTCTCTCTCTCTCTCTCTCTCTCTCTCTCTCTCTCTCTCTCTCTCATACTAAATGTAAGTATAGTATGCGTTTAACGTGACAAGGATTACGATGATTTCCCTTCGAATCTAGAAGACTTCGACTTTGCTCCTATAGTCGTCTAGCGGTATCGACTACCGGAAGATTTTCGTGCTATCGCAACTTCACCCTCTTCTACCACGGTCCATCCCTTATCCTTTATACGACCGGCACGTGGGACGCTTGTAAAATTCAAAAGCGAATAGTCCATGCTCACGCCGACATATCCCCGGATAGAAATTATGGCGTTACCACGAAAAAGGACGCGAGTTTTATAGATATCCGCTTTTTTTCTTACCTCGCACCCTCACCTTGGTATTGAGGTGCGCATTTAAAAAGTGTTTCTACAAAACTTATAACGACGAACGTCCTCTACTTTAGACTCCGAACGACTCAACTTCGAACCTTGAATATCGAAGAACCTTCATCGTTCTTTCACGATTCTTTGCACGATGAAAGAGTTAGCCGTCCGCAGGGTTCTCGATGGTACTGCGAGACGGAAACTTGCTTTCCGATTTTTCTTATCCCTCTTTTTTCTCTTCCCTTTTCTGTCTCCCATTTCTTCCTTCTTCTTCTTCTTCTTCTATTTCTTCTACTACTTCTTCTTCTACTTCTTCTTTCTCTGAATTTTTTTTTTCTTTTTTTTTTTTCTTCTTTTACTTCTACTACTCCTACTCCTTTATTTCTTCCTTCTATATCATTCTCTTTTGTCGTCGAAGCGAACGACCGAGTGGACCCTCCCTTTCCTTCTTCTTCTTCTTCTTCTTCTTCTTCTTCTTCTTCTTCTAACGGGAAAAGAAAGGTTAAATTTATTTCGAAGGAGAAGGAAGTCTCGAAGAAAATCGGCGAAACGGCGCATCTTTTATCTATCGGCATCTGACCGAAAGTTTATCCCGTGAAGTAGATCCCGTTAGTTTCTAGAGTTTTCAAAGATACCTTATCTCTTATCGGGAAACCATTCCGCGATTAGAAAGATAGATTCGCGTGAAAGAAGATAAGAGAAAGGAAACAGTAAATATTCCATGAGATTTTTAAATCCCTACATCAAATATCTCTATGGGGGTGGGGGGGAGGTAGGGCGAGCGAGGTGAGAAAGGGGAAGGAACAAAAAAAAAACAAGCGAAAAAAGAAAAAAAGAAAGAATAAATAAAAAGGAAAAAGCGAATGAGACGAGAATAAAGAGTACGGTTAGACGGAATGAAAAGAGGAAGAGAGGAGTCGTTTTGTAAGTAGGTTGAAATTTTGATGACCGGCCCTTCAACCCGTTGCCCATAAGGGCGGTGTCGAAAAGTCGCTGGAAAATCACGGTCGTCTCGGTTGTATGAAGCAATACTGCTTCTCTCTCTCTTTCTCTCTCTCTCTCTCTCTCTCTCTCTCTTTTGCACGGATAGCAAAAGGGGTACTTGGCTAACCGTGTAGTGGCCGTTTTTCAGAAGCCTTTCGCTTTAATGTTTCTACGAAATAGGAAGAGAGAGAGAGAGAGAAAGAGAGAGAGAGAGAGTGTGTGTGTGTGTGAGAGGCGAATAGAGATAGAAAAGGAGACGGAAAAGTACGCTCGTAACTGTAATATCCTACTACGAAAGGGGACATCCTCGTCGTTCTTTTTCTACAAAATACTAGAAAAACGGAGAAAGAACAGCGAGACCGTGCAAAGCAGGAGTAATGTCTTCCTTGTGGGACTAGGAGCACGAGGATTACGGGATTACTCTAGTAGAAGGCGCGGAAGAGACCACGAGCTTTCTCTTTTTCACGATCAATCCGATTCACCTCGTATCCCATTCAAGCTGTACTAGAAGAAGATCGATAATTTCACTGTTAATCCTCTCTCTCTCTCTCTCTCTCTCCCTCTCTCTCTCTCTCTCTTTCTCTCATCCTTTCTCCTATCTTTCTCTGGATCTTCCCACTCGTATTCTACATTTCTCTTTTCGAAGTATCATCATTATTATAGGTAAAATACTCTTTCGTAAAACGAATCGGCTTTTCGTACGAATAGTTTTAATACATCGAGCGCATGCTTAAATTACGTACATTGATATTCTTTTCAATGACCATAGAACAATCGAAACGATAAATAATCCTCGCTGGTTGCTTTCTACGTTTTCTCGATAATGCGAGAAACGTCGTAACACCGAGATCGATCGTTTTTCACCGGCACGCCGAAGAAACGAATTCTTTGTAGCGCGCATTTCAACGATTGCAATGGAAGTTTAGTTAAAAGACTGTCGATGGAACTAAAAGCGAAGAAAATGCCGAGAGAAAGAAGAAATAGAGAGAAAGAGACAGAGACAGAGAGAGAAAGAGAGAAAGAGAGAGAGAGAGAGAGAGAGAGAGAGAGAGAGAATCAGAAAGAAAAAGAGAGAAGAGGTAAGGAAAAGCATGTGAGAAAATTCGAAAGGAACGGTAACGTCGTCGACTACCGTTGGCCGATATTGTGGATCCGGCTTGGAAAGTCGAAGAGACAGCACGAAGAAGATGGGATGAAAGAAAAGGAGAGAAAATAGGGGGTAGAGTAACGTTACGTCGTGGCTCCTTTCAAGCTAGACAATAGTTTCGCGGGTGGTAGTTTTTATCGGTATACGATGGTGTGAGACAGAAAAAAAGAAAAAGGGAAATAGAAGGATACGATGTAAAGCTTTTTCTTTCGAAAGAAATAAAAAGGGAAAAAGGTACTGGAAGGGTCAAAGAGGAGAGATGAGGAAGAAAGAAAAATATCAAAGAAGTACGCATCTGCTGTATCGAAGATCACGCGAGGAAGAAAAGAATAGGTAGAAGGAATAAGTGCCCGAAAGATTATCGCATAAGAAAATTAACTCGTTCTAATCTCGTCATCATACTAGTCGTCATGTCCTTTAAATGGTCCAATATTTAATTCTTTTAATTGACAAATTTTCGTAGATATTATTCTAATTATCGAGATTGAAATACGAGTTTGAATTACAAAAAAGAAATATATGTTTTTCCTGTATCTAACAAGGACGAATAATGAATTATGAGAGAAATGATTAAGATATCAAGATCTGACATAAATTAATAGCAGTAGGTACTACTTCGGTATAAAATTTCAAACGTACGCGTACTTTGTATAATACTATGGCGGACTGACTATGGTAGGTACGTATATATGACGTAAATGTACGTTCATTCTGTTCAAAGGGTTAAAGGGAAGCTTTGGTCATTTTGAAAGGCATTACTTTTACCGTGGCTCTTTTACCAACGTACTAGAAAAAGGGGACAAATAAATTCCGTTCTCTCAAGCGTCCTCTTGTCGCGAGCCGACGACTTCCATTGCGCTTCCCCGCCTCTAGACGCCTACGACTTTTTCGTAATTATTAATGAAGAACGACGGCGACGTAACGGCGATAAAACTCGCGACTTTAGCTCGTAGAACGGATTTATATCCGTTGCTGGTACGGCACCAACGTCAACTGTAAATTGTGCCATACGGCACTGTGTCTACACACACACACACACACACACACACATATATATATATATATATAATACACGCACACAGACATATTTACCTAGATACATATACATTCGTGTATATATCTATATGTAATCATATTAAATAATTTACATTATTGTAGTAATTTCGATGAAATTCCAATCGAATAACTATTCGAGTACAACTATGTTAAAATAAACGTGTTGATTATCTTCATTTTATGACAAAAGCTATCGATTATAATATTTCGAACGAAACGACCAACGCTATAGTATTCTTTTTCCTCTCTTTCTCTCTATTATTATTTTTTCGCTCGAATAAAACAGTCTCGTACCGGCGAACGTCGTTAGGCGGACAAGAGATCGATGAGAATGGTTATTATCAGTCTCGACTCTACGATAGGTTTTCTTCGAATCAATCTTTGGAATAACGATGACAGTTTTATTAAACATTCGAAGAGAGAAAAGGGAATGAAAACTACAATGGAAATGAAACGAACCTTTATTCATTTTCACGGGATCTTAAAAATAAGCTTCGCGAATGACATTAACGGAATATATTATTGTAAATCACGGACGAATATATTATCGATTTTCTTCTATCGAATATTTTTTCCCACGTCGAAAGAAATATTTCTTTAATGTATGGTCAAAAGGGAAAGGGAAAACGGTAGCCAGAATCAATTCCGATCTGTTAAATTAAGAGGGAAAGAAGGAGAGAGATAGAGAGAGAAAGAGAGAGAAAGAGAGAGAAAGAGAGAGAAAGAGAGAGAAAGAGAGAGAGAGAAAGAGAGAGAGAGAGAGAGAGAGAAACAGAGCCAGACTCGAAGGAAATTACGAGCTTGATGAAGTGTTAACGGTTAAAGTCAACCTATCGATATTTTGTTAAGACTCATTAAAGTACCCACCAAACCTATCGATATTCGCGCTATGCTTTTGTCGGGAATAAAAAGTGATCGAGTGAAAAAAAAAAAAAGAAATAAAAAGAAAAAGAAAGAAAAAAATTCGATCGAGAATTTCACAGGTATACTCGTGTATGTGTTTACGAAGAGATAGATAGATGGATAGAGAGAGAGAAAGAGAGAGAGAGAGAGAGAGAGAGAGAGAGAAAGAGAGATCACTTGGGTTTGCAGATTAGAAGAAAGTACGAGCGGCAAGTGCGGACTTACGCTTAATCGTGATTTAAATGTACTACTTCCTCTCGCATAATTGATTCTATGAATTATTCTACGTTACGATGCCAGTAGGTTGGACATCGCTGAAAGAAAAAAGAAAAAGAGAAGAAAAAGGAAAGGGAAGAAGAAGAAGAAGAAGAAGAAGAAGAAGAAGAAGAAGAAATAATGAAAAGGAAAAGGGAACGAGTAGATAACATTAAAATAGAATTTATTACGAATTTGTTATAATATGAAAGATAACTAATAGTTACATATGATTCAATCGATACTCAGAAAATATACAATATTCGAGGATCAGGAACGTATCGTAGAGTATTTGTACGCGATTAGATGAATCTGCGTTTGAAATAGCGTTTGGTGTCAGCGAAATCTAATGGGGCACCGTTCGTTTATTTCGACATTTACGTTTTGCAATAAGCGCCTCTGTACTCTCGTGCACCACCGCGTAGAATCGGGCGAGAACGAGGGAGCAAACGAGGAAGCTAGCGAGTGAACTACCTATCTACCTAGCTAGCTAGCTAGCTAGCTAGCGAGTGAGTACCGTTTCGAAATACCATGGATATTGAAATTCTCCAAACGGAACGGAAATTCTCGGAGCGGAACGGAACGGAAAATCCCTTGCGATAATGTAGCGCGTTAATGCAAAGTGAAACGTCGCATAGCGTAATAATGTATATGTTGAGACGCGATCGTTGTTTCGATCAAGTCTCACAAATATATTTACCAGGAACGTAACTCGTCCGAAAATCACACATGTTTTCGTGGTAATATTCATAAATGACAAAATTAATCAAACTTTTATGAATTTTATTGACCGAGATGGAAACAAATTTAACGATTTTCTATATCCTATATTTACAAATTGTTACACCGAGAGATGTATGTTACGAATGATGTGTATATATATATATATATATATATATATATATATGTATACTGTATATAGAGCATGGGTATTGAATAAATCCCTCTCGATATTCAAGTCAATAGGAAAATCTCGAAAACTCGATTAATTAGAAAAGTTCATTCCTTTTCATTGGTATTTTTGAGAATCGGCGTTATGTACTTAACAATAATATCAATAATATATAGATCATTCGGGTGTTTACGAAATTCTTGTAAAACATTCGTATAATCTAATTTTCAAATAAAAAAAAATTAATTTAATCTATACGTTTAAATATCAATGACATTGGGAGTAATAGCTGTTTCTATTTTTATATGATAACTATACCCTCTAGTGCAAATAGTCTATAATAAAGAATCTAAATGTACTCTATCTATGGATGATCTATGTAAGTACCTTACGTATGTAGGTCGTGGCCATGCCAAGCGATGAAATATGGACGAAATCGTTAGACGATTCTTTCGTCGGATAAAGCTTTCAAGTAAGATTTGTCTCCGATCGTGAAGTAAAAGGCGGTAATGGTGCGACTCGAACAAGCAGTAAAGCCGAAGCGTCTTGTTTTCTCTCTCGGTTGAAGTGGCTCGACGAACGATACGGAGAATGACTTCGCGAACTATATAGAACCGAGAGACCATCGTGCAGTATAGAGTAGTCTATCACGGAAGCATTGTATATTCCGTCCTGTATCTACTCGACAAAGTAGACTCGCGTTAAAAGTCTGTTTCGCCGTAGTCTTGTCTTAAAGCTTTTGCTCAGGTTTCCATCCTTATCGCCATTATACTATACCGTCTTTTCTCCGTCAGCTCTTCTTTTATATCCCTACTCTTCTTCGTGTCTCTTCTTCCTTCGTTATCTTACATTCGTATCTGCTTCATCGAAGCTAACGATCGTATCCTTTTCGATCGAGTTTATCAACAATTCTCTTTCGACAATCTCGAATTTGTTTATCTTTTAATGAAAAAGAAAAAAAAAAAGAAACAGAAAAAGAAAAAAAAATCCTCGAATGTTGATCTCTTTTTTCTCTTTCTTTTCTCTCCTTATTATTAATCTCATGAGTTAGAACGTTTCTTCTTATTTTCATCTTTCTCGAATGCACTCGAGTTTAATTTATCCTCTGTAAGAACTCTTCGGTAAAATCTTCGAATTATTCGCAGTAATTAGGTTTTAAGCTTAGATACACGTTAAGTTACTTTTAAAAGATTGATATCCCTCGATACCAATCAAATATTAACTTTCTCTCTCTCTCTCTCTCTCTCTCTCTCTCTTTCTCTTTTCCACGAACTTTTCTAACATGAATGAATGAATAAATATGAAAAATTGCGAAACTTTAGAAGGTTTCTTCGCTAGAAGTACGATTTGATTTTAAGATGGGAAGACCTGAAGGAACGCGTAACTCGCGGCGACGCAAAAGCACGGCTTAAACGTGCGGACGTCACGCAGGATCGATATTTTGTTCGGTCCCTTTCGCCCGTAGTTTCACTCTGGTCCCTGTAACCGACGTCCCTTTTCCCTGACCACCGTTAACGTTTCGGTAGAGGAGGCAAATTAAAACGAACTTTTCCACGACGCGTAAAAGCGGGTACCGGGATTGTGGTGAAGCATGTCGCTGTAATCGAGGCTATTTACATCGAAACTCGCTAAATCCACTTTGATGTGTGCTCACCAAGGGAACGTTCTTTCACATCGGAATGCATTTTAAACTTTTAAAAGTCTACCACCTATTAATCAGTAACTCATCAATTATTTTAAATGACGAATATATATTTCCTAAGTTCTTTCTTTTTTCTCCTCTCTTTTATTCGTTCCTTTTTATTTTTTTTTTTTTTTTTTTAAAGAGTTAAAAATAAATTAAAGAAAAAAGTAATCTTATAATCTTTGCCCTAGATATTTTTCATTTAAGAAACGAATAAAAACTATGTGTGTTTGTGAAAGAAATGAAGAAAATCGTTATAGTTTTACGATTTACGGAATAATTTATGTCGTACCTTGTCACACATGGAATTAAGTATTACTCATTATACCCGTTGAAAACAAACCCAATGTTCGTGACTATAAAGAGACTCGAAAGATTAAATCTTGCCGCGCCTTAGTCATTTCGTCAGACATTTTTCGACAAAAACTATACTTTCATGTCTTAAAAATTTTACGATTAATAATATCTCTGGGTTAACCTTTTGAACTTTTCTCCAAGTATTTCTTTGAATATAAGATGTAATAATGATGCTCCAGATTTCGCAAGATCGCTTTATTTCTATTATATTTGTATATGAGAAAAATAGCGAAGTTTATGAAGATGTCAGACTTTAAATAGATCATCGATTATCGAAATTTTCTCACGCAGTATAAACTCGCCGGTACATATCGGATAAATATTTAATCCAGGATTAATATTTGGGTTGACATTAACGTAAAAATAAAGTGTGACAAATGTATAAAATGAATAAAAAGTCTTAAATGAAGAAAGATCGATTGTTTTATTAAATGAAGAAGAAGGACAGATTTTTATCGGCATTAGATCTTTTTCATCGTATCGTACTCTTCGATCATCGTTAATCCGTCATTTTTGTCGAAGGAAATCGACGACGAGCGAACTCCCAATTGGTAGTTGATGACAATCGACAAAATCCACAGTGTAAACTCGTGTATCGATACATGTAACAATGTACAACAATTTCCGTATATGCATTCTATCCTGGATTTTGAGCGGAACGTTGCAGATGCTCGCTAATCTCGTTCGTTGATTGTGAATCGTATAGAAGCGCAACGAGTAAGGGTTAGAAAAGCTTCTGGATGTAGTCCGCTTTTTTCAAAAGGCTTTGCGCGAGAAACATTGTCAAAAATGTAACGCGAAAAGGTGCGAGTTTCTACCATGTATTTCTCCACTTGTTTCAGGATAAATCAGAGTGGATGGTAAATGTTAGAGAAGGTAAAATTTCGTTGTAACCATTGTAATTTACTTGAAACATTTATAGATCGAGTGGCGTTAAAAAATAGATAGACTATTTGTATACCTATATATATATATATATTTTTTTTTCTTTTGTTTTGCATCAAATACTAATCCAAAAAAAGGCAATTCGTCATAGGAATTTTGTGGGGATAAAAAAAAAAAAATTGGTGATACAGCTTTGACTAGTAATATTTTTGTGCGAATTCAATTTCTAACGACACTTTTTATAACGTATCGACGTATTTCAATTATAAACGATATACGAATAATTGCATTTCCGCACCATATTAAATCCGTGTCGTTTCTCTCGCTGATATAATCAAATTAACATACGGCACGAGCCGACTGGAATAATGAAACATAAAATTTTTAATCGCGTGCGGAAAGAAAGAATTTCTAAGGTCGAAATGAATTCTGAATGCGCTCGATTCGTAGCGTCAATTCGATTATCGTGTCAACTGCAACCTTCGCAGTTCCTGATCGAA